>NW_004949109.1:5378270-5403344 GCF_000317375.1 Microtus ochrogaster
GGAGATATATATACCGTGTGTATGCCAGGTGTATAGGGGTACAGAAAAAATTTGGATAGAAGACAATTTGCCAGAATCAGTTCTCTTGCTCCATAATGTGGGGCCTGGGTAACAAACTCAAGATCATAGGACTTGCAGTAAGTGCATTCATCTGTTGAACCAACCTGGGCCCTGACTTTATGCTTTTGACAATTTAAAAAGTACTCATTAATTAGAATAATTAGTGTGAAGTAATAGTCTAGACTTTAGTATAACTATAAGTATAAACATAGAAATCATTTTATTTCCTAAATAAATGGAAAATATATCCAGCATCCTGTTGTTTTTTCAGGAGCTGCATTGATTCCCTTAAATTAAGAATAGATGATGAGGATTTATTAGTAAATTAAATAAATATGGCTGAGAATTTTAAATAAATTTGAATAAGTAAATGAAAATATATTTACTTCATATTTTTATAATAACCTACTGAAATTGTTCTTTTATAAAATATTCCATTTAGCATTTTTCAACATAACATTACTCTGAAAACAACACTGGATTGTGTGAATGGAAGTTATCATTAATTGCTTAAATGCTTCTCACCTGCTGTGAGTGATCCATCTATTTTCTTCAGAAGTGTAGAAGCAGGTGCTAGGTCTAGTCCTGCATGTCTTCAATGAGCTACTGAGTGTGTAAAACTTCCATTCTGTACCGCATCAAAGTTCCTCCAATGTTGTCTAAGTTACAGAGTCATATACTTAGGCCAGTTTCTTAGTACTTAGTACTTGGGCTTGGCTTGAGGACATTCAGTGCTGTGGAATAAGACTTAATTGGTCAAAGCAATACATTTAGAATGTATTCTTACTCTTTCTTTCTCTTGAGTTTCTTTCTGTTTGTTTTTAGAAAGGATCTCAACTCCATAGTTTAGGGAAGTCTCAAAATCACGTTAATACAGTCTCAGCATTTCAAATGCTTGTTACGGTCACTATGTCCATCTACAACATTAAAAAATTATATATTACCATAGACACCTATCAAATTTCCAGTTTGTTCAGCTTTCGTAGTCATATGCAATCATATAACCAACACCCGAAGAGAATACAGAACACTTCCATCACCCTAGAACACTCACTCCCGCCATTTCTTTTCTTTCTTTTTTTTTTATTTTTCGAGACAGGGTTTCTTCGTAGCTTTTGGTTCCTGTCCTAGAACTAGCTCTTGTAGACCAGGCTGGCCTCGAACTCACAGAGATCTGCCTGCCTCTGCCGCCATTTCTTCTTAACTCAGATATTGTCCTGTAGTTTAGGATACCAACTAAGTGTATCCCTTAGATGGAATCACTTAGTAAAGAAGAGAAACAATGTTTTAAAATCCAGCCTTAAGATCCACCTGAAGACTAGACTTATATTACCTCAGAGTATCTATAACTGTAACCATGATTTAACAACCAGCTATGAATGTGACATTGGCTTGCATTTTTTAAAAAATGTCAACATTGATTTCCAGATGCAAATTATCACATTCTAGGATTATTCAGAACTTGTATACACTTTTACTTTTTTGAAAATTTTATAGACTAGTAACATATTTACATGTTTTCTACCCCACCTTCCCTCATAACTTCCTCCAACACATAACTTCCCCCTTCAAATTCATCATCTCTTCTTAATTATTATTGCTATATGTAGTGTGGTAGTTTGAACCTAATTGGCCCCCAAAATCTCACAGAGAGTGGCACTATTCGGAGCTGTGACTTTGTTGGAGTGAATGTGGCCTTGTTAGAGGAACTGTGTCACCATGGGCATGGACTCAGGATACTGCCCAACGTCATCTCAGTTGACTTCTTGTTGCCTACAAGATGTAGGACTCTCAACTACTCCAGCATCCTGTCTGCCTGCATGACATCAGGCTCCTCACCATGATGATGAAGACCGAACATCTAAAACTGTAAGTGAAACACCCCAATTAAATGTTTTCCTTCATAAGAGTTGACATGGTCATGGTGTCTCTTCAGAACAATAAATACCCTAAGACAGGGATGCATATGCACATGCCTATATTTTACATTACACACACATACATACATAAGTTAGTATTAAGTACAAGCTGCTGAATCTATTTATTGTCATCCATATGTCTGTGTCTTTAGGGATGACCACTTGGGATTTGATAACCGATCAGAGGTTCACACCTGGAGGAGACAGATTATCTTTCTCTTAATTGCCATTAATTGACTATAGCTATTCATCTAGCGGTAGAGTTTTGTGAGATTTTTCCCAACAAAGGCATTGTCAGCTGGTGCTGTTGTTCAGGTCCTATAATGGTTACAATTTTTTTTGCAGTTTCATGGGGGCATCTTTCCTGTCCCATCCAGAAGCTAGTATGTAGAAACAGGCGCTATGGTCCTCTGCCTCATACACTCTTTCTGCCTTCTATGCTATGAAGTTTACTGAGCCTCGAGTATAGGGCTTGTGATATTGTTACGTTGAACAGGGTTGGGCACCCTACAATCAGTTGTCGTCTACATTTTGTGTAGCTGTGTCTTTCTGTAATGGTCTCTGCCTGCTACAAAAGAAGCTTCTTTAATTAAAAATGCAAATTCCACTTATCCGTGACTATAAGGATACTTATGTATAATATAGTTAAGATTTACACACTGTCCAAAAAAATAAAAAAAGGTGGCAACAGTTTTTGTTCTCCTCTAGGATCTACACCTTATCAAACAGACGTAGTTGATGTTTTATAGTGTCAGGCAAGAATATCCTTTGATATATGGGGCCTTATTTTCAAATTATAAAGCTGTTGATTATCTCTAAGATGTAAGTGCCACTACTATATCCTTGGGACTATCTTGATGACTGGGGGTTCACAAGCTTTATAGATAGGGATGACTATTTGGTGCTTTTTTTTTTCTCTTGACATAAGAAACTTTGGATCCTATGAGATGCCATTCTCTGGGAGGGGGCTGTCAGCTCAGCTTCAGCTTGATCCAGCCAAGTCCTGTGTCTGAAGTGTATAGGTTCTTCAGCAATAGGATATTATCTTCAAGTAGAACTTTTATGCTTTGTAGGATGGTTTTGGTGATTTATTTTGTTGTACTATTCTTTATCTCATCATTTGATGAAAACATGTGCTTTTTATTACATTCCTGGACAAAGATATTGAAACAGAGCATGAGAGGACACTGTGATGGTTTCAATCTTGGGTACACTAAAAGTCATATGAAACCTAGAATTACTACCTCAATAGAAGGAACACATTTCTCCCATTGCCTAAAGAAAATCAAGTTTGAAAAATCCCAAACATGTTCTGGTCTCTATTATCAATATTGATCAGTTTGGTTTGTCTGTTAACAATAAGATCATTAGTCTTAAACCAAGTAAAATTCATTGTTTTGTGGAGATATAAGTCTATCTCCAGAGAAGGAGGGTTCTTATTTAGGGAATTCTGAGTGGAGTTATGAGCTCTTATGTACTGATATCTTAGAACCCAAGTTCTTTTTTCCAATTTCCTTAACACAGAAGGGAATCATTTATCCATCCTACTTGATATAAAATTTGTCAGTAGTTCTCTTCTGCCTGAAAAAAAATGACACATAGCATAAAAATCCTAAAGATGATTTGGTGGAACAATCTTAGACTATAATTCTTTTCAACTTCTGGACATGAAATTCCCTGGCTACATCTTCTGGGTGTGCATTCAATTAGTATCATGACTTTGCCTCAGTGCCCTGAGATACATTTAACCCAGGCCTCCAGCATTTAATTTTCTGTTCTTATTGATCCTCAATAAACACCTTCCAGTAGGCACTTATTGAAGGTCTATTTTGTACATAATTTTCTTGGAAACACTAATTTCACAGTGGCTATACTGGGATAGCACCTGGCACAGTACTTTGTGTATCCAGCCACTTAACATGCATGTACATATATTGAAATTGCTGCTGTGTGGTCACAGTTCTGATAATTGACTAAGATTCCCTGAACATTTTTCAATCAACTTGATAGCAATATTATCTAAAGAAAAGAATATTTAAATAAAAATAGATACACTGTTCAGCTTAGAAAGAAAGGAAAAATCAGTAAGTGTGAGAAACTAGACTACCAATTGCTACAGAAGCAAGTTCAAAGCAATAGTGAATCTGCTGCCACTGTTTGATGATGCTGTGACTGGTCTTGAATATTAAACTCTTAGCCAATGGAAATATTCACCCTAGAATAAAGAAAGAACCCATGCATCAGTAGGATGTGGGGAGCAAAAACTGAGAACCCCATATGAAATGTAGGCCTTTAAGAGCTGGCATAGTTGGTGAATGCTAGATAGAGAAGATTGTCCTATACTAACGTGAAAATCATATAGAACCTTTGCTTCCCCAGTAAAGACAGAAGTGCCCAGATAACTGTTTGTGTGTACTAATATGCTAAATATTGAAAACAGCGGGGAACAGTGTATGCCTATGATATTATTAGCTAGTAATACTTTATCATGCTTTAAATGACAATGCCACTAGATGTTGAGAGGGGAGTATCTGTCATTTCAATTTTCCCTGTGTATTTAGAGTGATTCACAGTCACCTCCAGATCCAGGTCAGCACTGTCTAGCTTGCTAGCACTAATAGGCTTCAAGGGATGCTCCTACTGCACCAGATTGCTGACTCGAGTGACTCTGGCAGGAAAAATGAAGAGACCAAGATGGCAGTGGGAAAAGATGCAGAAACACATGATGATTAGCAGCATAAAACTAGCAGAAAATTCCCATTGAGTCAGTCAACACAGATATTTTGTCTTAACAGGAATATTTTATATATTTACAATTATACAAGTGTAAATATACCAGAGTTTTCCCAATTATTGTTAAGAATTATGTAAAATAGTTACGACCACTTCCTGTACATAGAGTAACAATTTATAAAGTGAAAATGTCTGTTCCTATATGATTGGTATCGTTTATGCATCTTATATGTGGATTGATTCTAAACAAATTTGATACATCCCATTATGGCAGGCTCTGAAATTTCCTAAGGAATTTTACAAATGTTTATGCCACTAATTTTCTTCTAAGTCACAGGGATTCAGGAACAAAAGTCTTACACATATTGATCAATAAGTCAGAGACTGTTGCATAAGAGGACCTAACTGCAAAAGAATACAGTTCCAAACGAAGGACAAGCTATTCTTAACTATATTTTTGTTGTGTATGTGTGAGAGAATATTTGGTCAATTTGTGTATTAAGGGAAATCCATTGTTTAATAATGGAAGAACAACAGTGTCGTGGAATAAGAGTTATACTACAGGGCTTTAAAAACCGGCATGCATTTTAGAGATTGTAGCTAAAGGTCTAACAACAGAAATGGAAGGATTGAGAAGACACCTGCCCTTCTAGATGCAGATAATCTAATATGAAAATAAGGCACATGGAGCTATTTGCATGAGATTCCTTTTTTAATTTTCTTTCTTTCTTTCTTCCTTCCTTCCTTCCTTCGTTCATTCATTCATTCATTCATTCATTTATTTATTTATTAAAGATTTTTGTCTCTTCTCCGCCACCGCCTCCCATTTCCCTCTCCCTCCCCCAATCAAATCCCTCTCCCTTGTCAGCCCAAAGAGCAATCAGGGTTCCCTGACCTGTGGGAAGTTCAAGGACCACCCACCTCCATCCAAGTCTAGTAAGGTGAGCATCCAAACTGCCTAGGCTCCCACAAAGCCAGTAGGTGCAATAGGATCAAAAACCCATTGTCATTGTTCTTGAGTTCTCAATAGTCCTCATTGTCCGCTATGTTCAAAACCAGACTTGCATGAGATTCTTAAGGGGTTTGGTGTAAGGTTGATAAACAGCTGCTGGGTCCTCAAGATTATTGTTGTTCTGAACTAACAGTAAAGTAGGTGGCACTGGGTTTGGTTTCATCATCAGGGCCCGTAGTTTTAAAGACAGCTGATTTGGAAGTAGGGAAAAATAAAAACAAAAATTTGCCCTTCCTAACCAATGCTACCAGATGTGATGACTTCAGGGCCTGGAAGCTGATGCTTTGTTTCTGCTTCCCAAACCTTAAGGAAAAATTTGTTTTTAAATCAAATAGAATCATAAAAAGAAAGAAAAGAAATAATAAACAAAGATACCATTTATACAGTCAGGGGAACAGTTTTATTCAGATGATTGACTGAAGAATTCTTACTTCCCAGACTTTCGCACAGGCTTGTGAGGAGGAACCACAATTTAATTATTAATAAACCTTGTTTAATGAAAAGCAGTTTCATTTTCATTATGCAAAACTCATAGTATTGCACTCTAGAGAGGATCGAGGAGATTGTGAGATTAAAGCAAATTGATAAATATTCAATTTGGAAAATGTATTCAAGACTAATTATTGAAAAAAGATACAAACATTCTAAGACATTATGGTTTATATATGAAGGAAACTTTTAGGGGTTTACCTAAAATTTTACAAGAATGGTTGTTGCCTATATATGTTATCAATTTGATCAAAATTGTAGTGATATTTCATTTGTATTTTGATAAATAAAATTTGCCTGAAGATTAGCGAGTAAAATAGCTGCCCTGGTCAACCTTACAGACCAGGCACTGGTGACACACACCTTTAATTCCAGTAGCCACACTAGTTTGCCATAGAAACTCGGCAGTAGTGATGCATGCCTTTAATTCTAGTCCTAGAGAGACAGAAAGAGACATCTCATTCTGAGGATTCCTGGAGGGAGGATTGCCATTTTGGACTGAGGTAGAAGCAAGGGCCAATGACTGGCTGTTTTGCTTTTCTGACCTTCAGGTTGAACCCCAATATCTGTTTCTGGGTTTTTATTAACTGTGCTATAGGAAATGATTTCTAAGTTTAATAATTGAAATTGATAATGATAGTTAATGCCTAGACTCCTAGGACTATGGAAGTTGAAACAGAACGTTGGACGTGAGTTTGAAGTCAACGTAGACTATTGGGTAAATTCTAGACTACATAATCTGGCCTCTAGCATGAAAGCCTATCAAATAAAACAAAGTAGAAATCTCAGTAATCAAAGAAACATTTAAATGTACCAAAAGTTATCAATTTGAAAATTTGACCAAAAATTAAATTGACAGATGTAAAACAACAAAGTCATTGCAGCAATATGTTAATAAATTAGTAGAAATTGTAGAAATACGTTAGGTAAAGGCTAATCTTTTGGCCTAATTTTGTATTTGTGATTTTAAAATCCATTTTCTTAAATCAATATTTCTGGGAACACAAATGAGACCCTAATCAAAAATAAAAATAAACATATGTTTAGAATATCTGTTATTCATATTATCTGCACAAATAGATGTAATAGGTTTTCAATTTCTCTTTTCTTTTGCTTACATAATCGTGCCTTTGGGTGATTTTTGCTGGCAGCACCAAAAGAGCCTCCATGCCTTGTAGCAGTTCCAGTCTTTATTGCTACTGATCAAAATTGTAGTGATATTTCATTTGTATTTTGATTATAATATAATTGCATCATTCCCAACATTCTTCCCTCCCTTCAAATTCTCCCATTTATACCACTTTTTGCTCTCTTTTAAACTCATAACCTCTTTTTCAATAATTGTTGTTTTACATACACACTCACACAATGCATGTATTCCTAAATGTGTAAATATGACAGGCCCAGTCATACTAGACATACTGGAGATGACAAGGAATATATTTAGCTTGTTACAGCCCATAGGATCAATTTCTAGAACAAAAGGAAATAAGATTGAGAAAAGAAGAAAATAAATATAAGACAATGAGATGAAGAAAATGTAAATGATCAACATAGCTAGATGACATTATAAACCAACATGGCAGTGATTCTCCAGAGTTACAAGGCTACTTAACACATGGTAAGAGGACCTGGAGTAAAATTTTCAACCAACTTGTTCGAGATTCTGGACAGGATCTATAGTAAAACAAATAAATAATGACAATAAGAAAGATAACATCTTTTTCACGCTTTAAATCCTAATGATAAAAAATAAATTTCAAGTTAATATTATGGTTTAATTACTCTACTAAGGAAGAAAATGACTATGTTGAGGTAAAATCTAGAAAAGATAAAGCTCAAAAACATAAACATATGAAATTAGTTATTATTGTTCTTAGTCCTGATCTCAGAATCTCTAATTTTAGGAATTCGGGTAAGAAGGCAATCATAAAAATGTTCTAATACTTCAATACTAAAACTGTAAAAAGACATCTGTGATATGAAAAACTGACACCCCAAGTAAAAATGATTTGAATAAGATTGGCTTGCACAGGAAGGCTCATATATCTGAGTGCTTGGTCTCCAGTTGGAACTGTTTGAAAAGAATTAGGAAGCTGAAGGTGGTATGTGTCACAGGGAGTCGGTTTTGAAGTTTCAAAACTGAAAGATCCCAGTCAATTCTCTGTTAGCTCTTAAGCATCCTTTCACTTAGGGAAATAAATTTGAGACACATCCTTCAGGAGTCGCAAATTCAACTAATCAGTGCTTTATCTCGTACGTTACTTTTACCATTGTGAGCCAGTAAAATGCAGTCTCTGGTATGGCAACAGTCTATGCATATTCCTACAGAGTGATGCTTCTGGGCATTGACTGCCATTATGTTACATCTAATTTATATTAAATATACCATATATATTTTTATTAAATACTTAATTTTTATTGATTCCCATTTTCTATTTAATTGCGATGTATTTCTAGGTATAATACAGAACATATGTACTATACTGAATAACATTGAATACATATATGTATATATAATAGATGTATGTCTGTATATATATATATGTATATTCATGTGTAATAGTATGGGACTATAGTAGGAAATTTTGCCAAACATATAATCTATTCTATTATTTTTGGTTTCTAATCTTGCATGATGACAGATATCTTCTGTCTTTTCTATGCTTTCATAACATTTACAATAAATATAGAAATACTGCAAAAATCTAAGGAAAAGAAGGCTGACATGACATTCAAAACATTCAGTTACTTCCTAACATGTCTTTTGAGATAAATTTGGTAGTTTTCATATTATGAAATGCAAGAGTGTTTAGTGACTTTATTATATCCACAGAATTCTTTACAAGAGTAGCTAACTAGAGGGCGCTTTTGTCTACCCAATATGAACAGTCGACAGTTCATTGACAGTTACTACAAATTTCCTCAAAGTTCTTGGCTACCATTTATCTACTTACCACTTCTAAAAATTTGTAAATTAATGGCATTTAATGAAAATAAATCATACAACATTCAGCCAGTTTTGATTTTTTTTCACCTAGAATGCCTGTAGATTAATTCATGCTGTACACATGAGTACTTCCCTTATTTTATTACTAATGGATAGTCTTTTATATGATGTTGTAAGCTAATATTCCCCGCTAAGATGTTCCTACTCATTTCCTGGAACCTGCAAATGTGCCTGTAAGAGAAAATGAAGAATAATTCAGATATTTTACATATGAAGTCTCAGAAGAAAAATAGAGGAACAACAGACAGTATAATGTTTAGTAAACAGATAATTTAGGTGTTTTATGTGCATGAAGGTTAAAAATCCTATTGGTGAGACTTGCCAATGAAATGAACAAATCATCTATATTTTATAGCGAACATAAAATTATTTTTTATTGAAAATATATTGTA
Source organism: Microtus ochrogaster (assembly GCF_000317375.1). NCBI lineage: Eukaryota > Metazoa > Chordata > Mammalia > Rodentia > Cricetidae > Microtus > Microtus ochrogaster. The sequence goes on from NW_004949109.1 coordinate 5,387,886, forward strand.
TGTTTTCTGTTAGCTCTTAAGACAGTGATAACCTTGTTTAAAAGCCTAAGGTCTAAAGTCTTTTCTGATACTCACGGCACACTCTAAATTTTAATCCCTTATAGAATTGTAATCAAAAAGCAGATCACAAATCCCAAAACACAGTGGTACAGGATTCACATTACTGTTCCAAAAGGAAGGAAAGGGAGCATAGTGAGAAAATACTGGACCGAAACAAAATTGGAAATCGGCTGGGCAAATTCCAAACTCAGCATCTCCATATCTGATGTCCGAGCACTCTTCAGCTCTCAACTCCTCTCAGCTTTGTTGACCACATGAGCTGGCTCCACGCCCTATTTGCAGCTTTCCTGGGGAGGTATCCCATGACAAGGAATCTACCCTTGACTCTAACCAATCAGAACCAAGTAGCCATCGCTGCCACGACCAGCTATTGACTGGGTCTAGAACATATAGACCCCTTGTTCAAGTACTATTTTACAAGCTTTCTGTTTTGGATGCTTTCCTTCACTGCCTAAACTGTTCTGCAGTGGAACTCACTTTGTAAACCAGGCTGGCCTTGAACTCAGAGATCCCCCTGCCTCAGACTTCCGAGTGCTAGGGTTAGAGGTGTGCACTACCATGCCTGACATTGAACTTTTCTTTCATTCATTTTCATATTTCTTTAATTTCTTCTCACAAGTTAGAAGCTTAGCTTGGTGGGATCTTGTTGGGAGCAGTGAGACCCCAGATCCTGAATTTCTTGAAATCCCCTGATCTAAGTGCCTACAGCTGCTCTGAGCACGAGACCTTCAGGAGTTCCTGATGGCAGGAGAGTGGTTTCTGGTGGGTTTGCCTGGAGCGTGGCTATATAACCTGCCCCTGAACACAATAAAGGGGGCATTCTTGGGGCTTCTGAATCAGTGTTTAAAGGTCTGCGTGTCAGTCTGTCTCTGCGTCTGTATTCTCAACCTCCAGCCCCCTTTCCAGAAGCTGCAAACTGTATGCTAGCGCGCAGAGCGTAGACACGGGGGCGCGGTGCACGGCAGAATGTTGCTCTGAGTCACCACACCCTTTATTCCACTTAGCATCAGGCTTTTCTTGAATCTACCTACCCTTCTTCTACCCTTCTTGATACTCCTTTTCTTCTCCTACTGTACATTTCGTAATTTTCCTTCCTCAGCTTGCTTCTTTTCAGGATAGATCTGCCTTAGACTTGCAGCTAATAGTCACCATAGTAAATGCTAGGTTGTTTGGAAATGTCCTCTGATAAATCTGTTAATTAACAGGGTTTTTTTTTTTTTGATTTAACGTCAGGCAGAGTTTTTTGGACAGGATTAAAAAACAGCAATGTTCTTCATTAAAATATGACAAGAATGGTCCCTAGACCACATACAGACCCCTCTTCTCTTCTGAAACCTCTTGGGCAAGGCCGCCACAGTTTTAATCACCCTCAGCGCCACTGTCTTCTAGTCTCCGGCTATTATGGCCCAATTAAAATCTGCTTAAAGCATTAAGCTGTTTTTCTAATCGAAAGTCCCAAATTTCATATTCCTCCAAATAGAAACGTGTTCTGGCTTATCACAGCAATACCCCAGTCCCTGGTACCAACTTCTGTCTTAATCAGGGTTTCTATTGCTCTGAAGACACACTATTACCATGGTAGTTCTTATAAAGGAAAACATTTAATTGGGGCTGGCTTACAGGTCAGTGGTTTAGTCCATTGTCATTATGGCAAGAAGCATTAAGGCATGCAGGCAGACATGGTGCTGGAGAAGGAGTCAAGATTTCTATATCCAGATTGACAGGCAGCAGGAAGAGAGAATAATAACCCACTAGGCCTGGCTTGACCATCAGAATCCTCTAATTCCTCCAATCCCTGTCACACTTCCTCCAACAAGTCCATGCCTACTCCAACAAGGCCACACATCCTGATAATGCAACTCCCTCTGAGTCGTACAAGCAGGAATCCTACAAGAACAAGGAGCTGGAAGCGTGATACATACCCAGAACATTAAGATTAAAATAAATGCCTATCACAACATTGCGAGACAAAGAACCTCCAAAGATGGCTTGGGTGTGTTCATTTCATTTTGGGCAACTACTTCTGGACATAGAGTCTACCTTTAAGAGTGATGTGTTTCTCCATTGGAAACTAATTTTTCATTTTCAGATGATTGTCAATTGCAATATCAATTGAGCAAAGTTCCTGGGTTAGGGATAAGACATGTGTCCACTTCTTTCAGATTATTTATAGAAATATCAACATGAGAAGCACTATGAAAGATGGCTTAAATTATTTAAATAAATAAATGGTGGGCAAATCGTGGGCATAGCTTTAACATAATAAAAGACAACAATTAGGTATAGAATGGATGTACTAAAACATAATAAAGACCATGATTAGTTATACTTTGTTTATATGGTAAAGTACTATGGTAAAAGGCAGCTTAAATAAGAGTTTGTTTTGGCCTATGGTTTCAGGGAACTAGATGTCCTAAGGGAGAGGAGGGCATGACAACAGGAAGCTTCGAGATCACATCACAATTATACCCAGAATACAGACAGGATGGACTGACAGTGGATGAGGCTCTAAGCTCCCAAAGCCCACTCTCAGTGAGATCCTCCCTTCAACAAGATCATTGTTCTCAAAATTCTGTATCCTCCCAAACATAGCCAGAAATAGAGACCAATATTCAGATTCATTAAGGACAAATTACAAAGAACATTTCTCATTCAAACAACATGACAAATCCACGTTATTATCAAATAGAAAGGAGGATTAAGCTTCCATCTAGCAATTAAAGCAACGAAAGTGTAGCAACTCTTACTGGACATGTGTTCTGAATGAAACATTTGAATGGGATTTCAACATAACAAAGCAAACTAGCCTCTTCAGAGACTTCCCACTCATTTTACTCCATTAACAGTATCCTGATGCTGCTCCATTTAAACGGACATGGAGGGAAAGAATAGCAACCATTTGAGCCAGGATCAGATATTACTTCCAAAAAAAAGTACTCCTCAGAAGGTCTTTGCTAATTTCTAAAATCCTGAAAAAAAAATTATAGCCTCATAAAACTAGTTTGGCAATATTTCTTCTAGTTCTATTTTGTTGAATAATTTGAGGAGTATTGATATGAGCTCTTCTTTGAAAGTCTGATAGAATTCAATTCTAATATCATCTGGCCCTGGGGTTGTTTTGATTGGGAAACTTTTAATGACTGCTTCTATTTCCTCAGAGGTTATAGGTCTGTTTACATTGTTTATGGTCTTTAATTTTGGTATGTGCTATCAAGAAATTTTTCCATTTATTTTAGATTTTCTAATTCTGTAGAGTACAAGTTTCTGATGTATGACCTAATGATTGTCTGAATATCCTCTGTGACTGTTGTTATGTCCCCCTTTCATCTCTGATTTTGTTAATTTGGATATTCTCTCTGCAGTTGAGTTAGTTTAGATAAGTGTTTGTCTATCTTGTTGATTTTCAAAAGAATCAACTATGTTTCATCAATTCTTTGTATATTCTCTATGTTTTGAATTTATTGATTTCAGCTGTCAGTTTAATTATTTCCTTCTGTTTATTCCTCCTTAGTATGCTTGCTTCTTTTAGTTCTAGAGCATTCAGGTTTACTGTTAAGTAACTTGTGTGAGATTTCTCCAAATTCTTTACATAGACACATAGAGCTATGAGCCTTCCTCTTAGTTAACTTTCATTGTGTCCCGTAAGTTTGGGTATGTTGTGCACTCATTTTTATCGAATTCTGGGAAGCCTTTAATTTCTTTCTTCATTTCTTCATTAACCTTGAGTTTTATTGCCACTTAATATGTCATGTATCTTTGATATCCATGGGAAGCCTGTCCTTTTCTAAAAGAACTGGAAGAAGACTGGATTGGCAGGGGCAAAGGGGAGGTAGGAGAAGGGAATGGGAGGAGAGGAGGGAGAGGAAACTGAAGTCTGGATGTAAAAATAAGTAGGTTATTTAAATTAATAAAAAATTTGCTTTAAGAAAATTAATGGCAAAAAAAGTAAGAAAAAATATTAAAATCACTGTTCTACTAAAAAAAATGGTTTTGCTTTCACATTCTCTCCAACATTCTCATTGTTTTCAAGGCCCTATATCTCATCATTCCAGAAGTGATGCTGTGGTTCTGCTTTCATGGTTCCTCTGGATTAACCTTTCTTGGGATCTTATTCTTTACTGTCTACTTTTCAGACTTCTCCAAGTGATTCATTTTTTTATTTTTTATCTCTGAGTCATGTACTTCTAACCTGAAATGCTAGAACACACTTTTCCTGATGAGACACTGGATGAGGAAGTCTTTATAAACCACACACTGTGTAATGAGATTATAACAGATTATGAAATCTATGTTCTATCTAGCACATGTATTGTTGTTATGTGTACCCACAGGTTTGGGCCATTTCAGAAAACTGTCTGTTATATCAATTGTATGTTATGGCTATAGTGAAAAACCAAAACTAAAAAGAGCTGAGGAGAGAATCCATATTGACTTGATTTGTGCAGACATTTCCCAGTAGCTTCTAATTAATTTCATTTTAATATCAAGAAAACCCAGAAATATTTGAGATAACTATTTTACTACTGACTAGGGCTGTTAAACACATTTGGGAATGCATAAGATAGTTGTCATATAGTATATCATCTTTTCAAATTGTAATATATGGTTTAATGGACCATTTCCTGCAAATCTGCTGTATATTTTAAAGACCTGAACATTTCAAGCTAGAAACTGTTATATATTTATCAATATGACAAGGTTAAGAACATAGAAAAATAAGATTCTTTACCATGAAATTATAAATTTAAAGACATTTGGAAACCACAAAACTACAAATTTCTTAATAGACACATAAAATGTATGATACACAAAAGATCACATATATACACAAAAGGCTCTCATAGTCATTAATCCTGAAATCTAAAAAGAAGTCTTAAAAGATTTTCCTATACTTGCAAAATATTTGAAAAATTTCCCAGACTGATGACATATGTAACTTATATTTATAGTCAATTCACACTCCAAAGGGCCTCTGATAATTTAATTCAATTTTCTTGGGGTCCCCCAGTTTGTGCTCCAAGGCCTGAAAGTCTACTTGTTCTTACCATGCCAGTTTACTTAATATCCCATTTCACCTTGATTTTCTTTTGTTTTTGCTTTTATTATTCAGGTACCCATGAGCCCTTTCCTTACTTCACCTGGCTGTTATACAAATGGAACCACTGACACACTTTTGAGGTGCCCTTCACAGGCTCACTGTAGAGGTCTCTCTCTCTCTCTCTCTCTCTCTCTCTCTCTCTCTCTCTCTGTGTGTTTTTGTTTTTGTTTTTTTTTTTTAGAAACTGATTTTGGCTTTTATTATCAAGCTATAAATACAGTCAGTGAGTAGAAAGGATGAGTGAAATCAGCTGTAGATGATGTTTGCTGTAACCAGAACCCAATGATCTTACAACAGAAAGACTTGAACACCCTAACACAGAAGAAGTGGAAAAAATTGACTTTATGAAAGCAATAGAGTCCCTTAAACAACATGTAAAAAACGCCCTTATATAAATGGATGAGAAGTATAACAAAAAGTTTGAAGAAATGAGTAAATAGGTAAATGATACCCTGGGAAACCAAGAAAAAAACGATCAAACAGGTAATGTAGAGGTCTCTTAAGTGGCACATCCAATGACTTCATGCAGCAGGAAGCAGCAAGATCAGCCATTGTTCAAATTACCTGACAGCATTTAGAGTCACCTCTTCATGGAATGAATGACGACAGTAAGCTAAAACTTGTCACATAGTTTAAGAGCTTGGACCAGAACAACACATGCAAAGCCTTGTGTAATGTTACCCCCCTCTTCATTTCAGATCTCTTCTCCTAATGTCTCGTCCTTTATCTGAAGAAGTTCAGCTGCAGTGGCTCCTTTGTGTTTTTCTCAATGCTACAGACCGGACCATTCAGGTGTTTCTCATTCACCATTCCCTCTCCCTAGAATATTTCTCCAAGTGTCATTTATATTATTCTTTAATTTATTCTGATCTCTTCTAGGGAATTATTATTATTACTACTAATTATATCACAGGTCTTCTAATTATAATCACAGATATCTTCTTTCTTTTTTTTTTTTTTCAGTAAGACAGAGTTTATTTTCTCGGTTAATTTGAAGTCTACACTGAATTTTTCTATATTTGCCCCATTCTTCTGCACAATCAGTTTCAAAAACAATTCTTCTCATTTAAAACCTTGTACCTTTTTATCAACATATCTTCATTCTTTTTATTAATGATCCCTGTCTCTGATAGCCTTCACTATCTTCTGAGCTTAATTTAGATATCTTCTTTCTTGAAACCAACTTAAATAATGATTATTTTTTTACACAATTCACCCATTAATGTGCTTTACTCTTCTTCAATCATGTTAAGAGTTTATGGACTGTCTCACAAATATGTTTCTGGTATCATTGCAAATTCACTATCACCTGCACTCATTCCAGCACAGAGTCAACAGTGAGTAAATATCTTAGGATGAGTAAACCAATGAATGCTACAAAACAGATGGATAAGCAAAGGTTTTTTGTCACTAAGCAGACTTTCTACACTGGCTTCACAGTCTGCTCCATGCAGAGCCAGGAATGCTGATCTAGTTGTCTAGTTCTCTTGTCCTTTTTGTTCTCCTGAACATGGCTGGAACTTCCGTTCCACATATATTCCCCATATATTGTTTGCCTTTAGTTCATGACCTCGTTTTTCACTATTTCCTTCCCACACTTTTCCGTCATGCAAATTAGTTGGCTTTAACTATTTTTCAAATCTTTCCAGTTGTTAACTTATGAAATTATTCATATTAAAGACAGCCAGCTGGTGGATAAGGCTTTCGTAATGCTGCTTAAACTCAATTATTGAGCATCTACCTATGTCTCTAAGTGTCCTCCATGTACCTCATAAGATCCATTTCAAAAACCAGTCCCCTACTGCTATCAGAGTGACTTAGTACATTGAGCACTAAAATATTTTGGGTTTATTAAATTTTAAGGCTGACAACTTGTATTCCTTTTTGAAGTGTAAATGAAAAAATATAAATGTAAATATAAAACAAAGACAAACTGCTGAAGACAGGTAGGAAGAAGTAAACTATGGCCTTTACAGAGACAGTGCTACAAAGCCAAGGGCTCTGAAGTGGAGACTTCCAAGGAGTGCTTTTCTTTTCTTCCACCCCTCTTGAATGAAGAACATAGGAATACCTCTAAAGCTCTCGTGTTTTACTAGAGGTTTCTGCTCAAAGAATGTTTTTAAGCTGAATAAGCTGAAAGCAATGTTCTGCTGAAGATACAGGATACCTAGAAGCTTGAAATTTTTCAGGCATGTCCAACCTGCTGACATTGCACGACAAATGTCATCTACAATGTTCATCCTCAGAAACCTCATTGTCTAGTATAAAACATTAAGAGAACAATCATATTTAGGCAAGCTTGCTATTTTGTGTTAAGCTTCATTCAGATTATCTTGAGGAGAGCATGACTATAGGCCACAGGTTGGATATGCCTACTAGGTTTTACTCAGAAGACAACTTCATTCATATTTTTCATTTATTAAATAAACGTCTATGTATTAAAGATTTGCTAAGACTGGAGAGATGGCTCAGTGGTAAAGAAGGCAAACTGTTCTTCCAGAGGACCTGAGTTCAGGCCCCAGCACCCATGGTGAATGTCTCACAACTGCCTATAACTCCATCTGAAGGGGATCTGACACCTTCCTCTGACCTCCATGGCTGCCCATACATGCTACATACACAGAGAAACACACGCATATACTTAAGCAAAAATAAAAGCAAAAATATGTATTTTAAAAGAATTTGTTTAAGTTTACTTTCAAAGCGCATGTCGTTATATATTGTTTGAAGCTATTACAAAAGCAAAATGACCTTGTTCACCATGCAAATCATTATCATGGTTAAATATAGTAGTTTCCAGATTTGTAATTTTGGAAGCTGGGAGTGCAAAGTCAATAAACTACTGTAGTTAGTTTCTGGTAAGGACAGTCTTTCTGGCTGGTAGGCAACTTCCATCTCACTCTGAGTCTTACTCTCTTGTATATATACACAAAGAGAAAAATGATCCCTCTCATTGTGAACTCCCTCTATGACTCCCTGGCCCTAATCACCCTCTTTCCTTCTAGTACAGTGGCGGTGGGAGTTGTATATTTACCATATAATTGTAGATGGACACAGTTCAATGTCTAGAACTCATAAAGTTGAAAGACCCCACAGACCCCCTGAAAAACCCTACAGACTCCCTCCTCAAAACCCGCAGCTAGCATACTCCCGGGGGAAAGTCCTGTTTGCTTTAAAAAAAATTTTCCGGATCAGCAGCCAGCCTGCTCTCATAAGAACATCCCATGTGCTTGAGATAGAAAGACTGCAAGGCAGGATGTCAATAAGATAGCACATCAACAAAGCGACCAATAACCATGCTTTTGTTTTGCTTCTGTAAACTTGTTGTTTGCTCTTCCCTATAAAAAGCCCACCCTCCAGGTAGCAGGCAGGCAAAGTCCTCCGAAAGACTTTGCTGCCCACAGGTACCTGTGTTTACTCAATAAACCTCTTGCTAATTGCATCCTGTGGCCTGATCTCAGAGTGTCCTGGTTCTGGGGTCTTCATCAGAGAAAAAGGTCCTCTCTGAGGGTCTTTCAAAGTGAAAGTCAGTTTGTGGGGTTAGACAGAAGAAGGGCTTGACTTGCTTTCTGTTTTCCTGGGAATAAATTCCTTCTATTCTTTATGTGCTGTTTGCATTTATAAGAAGCATAAATGTAGAAATTTACCCTTGTTATCCTTTATCACTTTGAAGTTTAACATTTTGCCCTTGTGATTGCATTGAAGCCTTGAATTTAGAGAAAATTAGATTTCTCAGGCTATTATCCTAAGACCAGCTGTTTCAAAGCTCCTTAAGAGTTAACTCCTCTTTCTACCTCAAGTAGGAAGGAACACCTCTAAATGCAAAATACTGTCCCTGACTTCTAAAGCCACATACCAAAGTGTGAAAATGTTCCAGAATCCTTGGCTCAATGGCAACTGTAAGCATAAACAAAATGGGAAAGCAACTTGCATGCTAAAGCCGAATTAGCATTTTACATAATGATCAGCATGTTAATAGCTCAGTGAATCCATCTTGGAGACAAGCATAATTTTTACCCTCAAACCAGACCCTCTGAAAGAGTGCGTTCCTTTCATCACTGCTCATGAAAGGGGGGTATTATGGAGAGTGGAAAATTAAGCCCATTAACCACGAATGTGCTCAGTGCTTCAGACCCACACCTGTCTCATTCTCTCATCTGACAAACGTATACAAAATGCCTACCAAACAAACCAGATGTTCTTTACCAGAAACTTCAAAAGAATTATGAAGAGTCATGCGCACCTGTTCTCAATGCTTTGATGTCAGAGTCTCAAGATGCAAGCTTGTGTTTAACAGAGGTTTAGCACCAGACATTTAGGGATGAAATTTTGGAAAGATGCCGTCCTTGTCTCCTTTAAGCCTCGCAGATGACAAAGAAAAGAGTAAAATGATACAAGTCCAAAATGAAACACACGTCAAGCCAGTCATCTGTAGTGAACTGACTCATCTTGGAGTTAGTCACTACACACTATTTGCTTTGCATATTTCTCAAAACTCTACTTATTAGAAAGACCTGGAAATGTGTGGAAAATGTGAATAAACTTTAGTAACTGGATATGCAATAATGAAACATAAGTATTATGAAATGTATATGGAACTTATGGAGCCATAAAAGTACTGATGTGGATAGCAACCCTTACATGCCTATTTATATAGGTAGGCAGGAACAGTATCAAGCAGTTTTGTGTCAACATCATAATGCTATGTGTTAATTAACAAAGATGATATATTCAAAAGCTCTCTTTCTATCTCTGTCTCTGTCTCTGTCTCTGTCTCTCTCTCTCTCTCTCTGTGTGTGTGTGAGCGAGCGAGCGAGAGAGAGAGATGATCTTATATATTCATGCATATAACTTTCTTTTTTCCCCAATGTATCTTTGTGGAGATATATCTCTGTGGAGGCCTAGAGAAATGAGAGTGGATTTGGGATTTTACAGAAGGGATGTGAAATGGAAGAAAAGTCTTCATATTGAAAACAAATCACTTTTCTATAGACATTGCATGCTTAAAAGTAGGGCAACTTTCTAAAAGAATTTTCTAAGTGTTCATTCTCATTTAGTAGATTGAAGTCATAATAAATTAGTTTGGGATAAGTGAAATGCTGGGCAAGCAAGAGATAGTAGATAAAAGGAATTCCTACTCCCTTTAGCTTTGGGAGGCTGTGTAGAGAGAATTCCGACAGGAATTGGGTGACGGATGTCAGAGATGCAGACTGTCAAACGTATTCCCTGATTGTCACTGTTCTGAGTAAGAAGGTAACGATGATTCAAGGACAAAGAAGCAAAAAAAAAAAACCTACCAGGATCCAGATAGAGAGCCCTGTGTTTGTTTCTTATGGATAAAATTCAATATATTACTTAGGGCTCAGTATGCCTTTGCTTCAATATCTCTTTAGGTCTGATTTGTTTTTAAACATAAAACATTATTTAGTATGTCCCATGTACATTTTGACACCAATCAAGATTCAGTGATAAGAACAGACCAAGTAAAAGCTGATCAGAATTCCCAGAGTAAAACTTTATAATAAGCCTGTTCGTTCTACTTTCTCAAACCCATACAACCTCTGGAAAGATTCTACATTTGCTTTTAGGTTGTTGTTTTCTTGTTGAAATTGTGTGAGATCATAGAAACAGCACGAAATTGAAATAAAATCAATCAAGTAAAAATCGTTTTCCTATTGCATACAACTACTTATTTATCAGTTAGGAAGAAAATATACTCAAGCCTTCATTTTCTCTATAGTAAGAAGATAATATTATCTTTGCATCACTAATGTAGGGGTAAATAAAATGTATGCCAAGATTCTAAGCATGAGACTCATTTAGTAAACAGAAAGTTTCTATTAATATTGTAACAGCCTAAACTTATTACTGTCTCATTTCATGTATCTCCACAAATAAAAGATCAGAAACCTGTCAGTATAATTTTAAAAGCCCCGTAATTAGGAAGCAAGATTATTATAGTCCATGTGTAGTGGTTTGAATGATAATGGCCACTATAGGCTCATATGTTTACATGTCTGCTTAGTCAACCAGAAGTGAAACTGTTTAAAAGGATTAGAAAGATTACGGGGTTTGGCATTGTTGTAGAAAGTATTTGGCTAGGGTGGGCTTTGAGGTTTTAAAAACCCACATCTGACCCAGAGTCTTCTCTCTCTCTCTCTCTCTCTCTCTCTCTCTCTCTCTCATCTCTCCCTCTCCCACCACTATTCAGGCAGGATGTAGCTCTCTGCTACTTTCTGAGCACCACACCAGCCCTTTGTCATGTACTTCATCATGATAATAATGGACTAGCCCACTGAAATTGTAAGCAAGCACCCAATTTAATACTTTTTTTTTTAAAATAAGAGTTGCCTTATTCATGGTGTTTCTTTACAGCAGTTGAACAGTAACTAAAACACGACGGCTTTATAAGATCGCAGTGAAAGAAAACATTTAGAGAGCCTACAAATTATGAAGTCAAACTTTTACATTTTATGTCACTGCCATTAACAATGCTATTAAATAAGTTAGACTAGGTCTTTCATCAAGAGTTGGCTTTTAAAGATAATATTTTGTAATAATATACTTTTCATAAGATGATAATAATTTCTTATTGTAAGACTTCCTACTGTGAACTTAATGATATGCAAAAGGATTAAACTAGCTGAGCACTTTTCTACCCTGATGAATAGAAAAGTTCTTGACTATTGTTTTAACAGTACTTCAGTGTGCTCATTTTAATTTTGACAGATTCTCCTTAATATGATATTAATTTAATACTGATAATATTAATAATATTTTCATCTGAATTAATGAAACAATGACTGATTTAATTTTTCAAACCTTCAGGTCTGGGATATGTTCTCACAGGATCATTGAGTCTTTTTTGTAGAGTTTTACTAGACTACAACAGTAGATAATCCTCAAAATATCTCTCCCCTTCAGCAATTCTAATCAGTAAACATTACTAAATGTTTCAGTAAACAAATTAAATTTACAGAATTTTTATTTAATTATTATTTTATTATTTATTATTATTAATTTTATTTAATTATTTATTATTTATTTAATTATTCAATCTAATATATATATATATGGAACATTTCTCTGATAAGATTAAACATCTAGGTAAAAAATAAAAGCCAGCTAATGATAGCTGTATCTCTCTAAATCATCACAAGGAAATTAGTACTATCAAGTATATTACTTCAAATCCTAACCATAGCATACAAGTTTGATGTTGTTTCCCCATATTAGAATAAAGAAAATATTCTTAGACACAAGAAACAAAGATAAATAGCCAAATGGAATTTTGCTTCAAATTTTCCCACATGTAGAATCTGGAACAAGTCAGGAAACAGTGATTCTCCACAGCCTGTGTGTCAGTTCCTGCCAACAACTTCCTGCTTTGAATTCCTGCCCTGCCTTCCTTTGATGATGGAATGTGATAGGGAATCAGCAGTTTAAATACAACCTCTCCTTCCCAAGCTGCTTTTATTCATGATATTTCATCACAGGATTACAAAACCTAGTAAGTTGGTATCAGTCGTAGAATATTGCTGTGACGAACCCAACCATGTTGTTTTGGGGAGGATCGTGGAGGTGTTTGCAACTTTTTACTGGAAAACCTTTTGAGTAATCAGAGATTAATGGAGCGTTTTGTGGGCACCTTGAGATAGGGATACCGAAAGACATGCAGATGGTAGAGGCCTGTCTAGTCAAGTTTCAGAGGGAAGCCAAGACAAACAGAACCGTTTACGTGATAGTTTGAGTTCTGGTCAGTTGGAGTTGAAGAATCTGGTCTCTTCTTTGAGACCAGAACCGCTTAAGTGAAACCTCTTTCTTTTGCTGGGACAACAGATGGGTCTGAAAAACACAAAACTAAAACAAACAAACAAACAAACAAACAAACAGTAAAACAGTGATGATTAAGAAGAGACCAAGATTGCTGAAATGAACATTTCTGGGAAGTGTTTACTCAGAGTGTTTACACAGAAGCTGCAGTCCAGAGAGGCCCAAGGTTTTACCTTGTGTGATCAGCTACACTGGTAGTTTCCCACTAGCACGGTTTTGAAAGCATTAAGAGATCTTGGAAAGAAGTTGAGATTTGGTACCATGGGACAGGGTTAGAGTCCCAGAAGAAAGGCCCAAAGGGGCTATTGATGAAGACACAGCCCAGCTGCAGTAAGGGACCTCAACATCATTTAGAAGCCAATAGAATTCAATGTCAGTCAAGAATAGTAGCAGATATGGAGTGAAGCTGGGCTGAGACTATTAGACAGCTCCATGTACTGCAAACTGCAGAGCTTGGGTAATGGAACCCCTTGTAATCCAGTCGATGGTGAATGGGTTTTTCCCTTGAAGCACTGATATTTTGGACTTGAATTTTTGTTTTCCTGTGACTTAATCATGACTATGCTCCATTCTTTCTTCTTAGAATAAGAAAGTATATATGTATATATTTTATCTTGATTTTATAAGAGTCTATAATGAAGGCACTTTGAACTTTGCAAGAGACTTTGGAGTTTCAGAAAGACAGGAATTTTACAGAGATTTTGGAATTTTAGAGACAGGTTGGATATATTAAAAAGAGTAAACTCATCAAGTGTTTGACTTTTTTTCCTCTGATAATTTTTATTACTTTATAAATAATAGGAATCAAAATTTCCACTTCCTACCCTCCTCCCACTTCGCTCCCGCTTCCCCACTCATCCTCCCCCTACCTCCAGTCCTAAGAGAGGACAGGGTACCCTACCCTGTGGGAAGTTCAAGGCCCTCCCCCTCCATCCAGGCTTAGGAAGGTGTGTATCCAAATAGAATAGGATTCCAAAAAGCCAGTACATGCAGTAGAGACAAACCCTAGTGCCATTATCGTTGGCTTCTCAGTCTGCCTCCTTGTGAGCCACATTCAGGGGTCCAGTTTGATCCCATGCTCAGTCCCAGTCCAGCTGGCTTTGGTGAGCTCCCATTAGTTGAGGCATACCGTCTCAGTGGGTGGACCAACCCCTAGTGGTCCTGACTTCTTGGTCATATTCTCCCTCCTTCTGTTCTTCAACTGGACCTTGGGAGCTCAGTCCAGTGCTTCGATGTGGATCTCTGTCTTTATCTCCATCTGTCGCCTGACAAAGTCTATGGTGATATTCAAGAAAGTCATCAGTCTGACTGGGAGAAGGCCAGTTCAGGCACCCTTTCCTCTACTTCCCAGGGTTTTAGCTGGGGACATCCCTGTGGACATCTGGGAACCCCTCCAGAGTCAAGCCTCTTGCCAACCCCACAATGCCTTCCTTAACTAAGATATCTCCTTCCCTGCTCCCATATCTGTCCTTGCTCCATCTCAACCATCTCACTCCCCCAAGCTCTCCCCAACACTCCCCTTCTCCCTTCTCTCTCCCCCTCTCCCCTTTCCCCCATCCCAACCCAGAAGGATCTATATATGTTTTCTTTGGGTTCACCCTGTTACTTAGCTTCTCTAGGATCACAAACTATAGGCTCAATGTCCTTTGTTTATGGCTAGAATCCACTAATGAGTGAGTACATACTATATCCATACTTTTGGGTCTGGGTTATCTCACTCAGGATAGTGTTTTCTATTTCCATCCATTTGCATGCAAAATTCAAGATGTCATTGTTTTTTTTTTTTTACCACTGAGTAGTACTCTAATGTATGAATTTGCCATACTTTCTTTATCCGTTCTTCTATTGAGGGCCATCTAGGTTGTTTCCTGGTTCTGGCTATTACAAATAATGCTGTTATGAACATAGTTGAACAAATGCTTTTGTATTATGAATGGATATCTCTTGGGTATATTCCCGAGATGGTATTGCTGGATCCTGAGGTAGGTTTACTCCCAATTTTCTGAGAAACTGCCACACTGATTTCCATAGTGGTTGCACAAGTTTACATTCCCACCAGCAATGGATGAATGTTCCCCTTACTCTGCATCCTCTCCAGCATAGGTTATCATTGGTGTTTTTTATTTTAACCAACCTTACAGGTGTAAGGTTGTTTTGATTTGCATTTCCCTGATAGATAAGGAAGTTGAATATGTCCTTAAGTGTCTTTTGGCCATTTGAAATTCTGTTGTGAATTCTCTGTTCAGTTCAATATCCCATTTTTTAAAACTGGGTTATTTAGAATTTTATTGTCTAGTTTATTGAGTTCTTTTTATTTTTTTGGAGATCAGACCTTTGTCTGATGTGGGGTTGGTGAAGATCTTCTCCCATTCAGTAGCTAAAATTATACAATGGAAGAAAAAAAATAGCATCTTTAATAAATGGTGCTGGCATAACTGGATGTCAACCTGTAGAAGAATGAAAATAGA
>NW_004949109.1:5404511-5405920 GCF_000317375.1 Microtus ochrogaster
CATCCTGTTCTGTTTTCTCCGCCTACCTAAGGGTTGGCCTATGAAATGGGCCTAGGCAGTTTCTTTATTAATAAGAAATCATTCCCACATCAGGTAGTGTTTCATTATCTCTTTCAGCAAAAAAAAAATTTCATCTTTGATTTCTGTTTTCCCTATGTATTAATTAGATATTATAATTTTATTTCCAAATATTTGAAGACTTCTCAATTATCCCTTTCTCCAAGGTAAATTTCTAATCTAATGTCATTTTAATCACAGAAAGATATTTTATGAATTGGATAATTTGAATTTATGAAAACTTGTTTGATGGCTAGAATATGCACTAAATTGGTAAATAACTCATGTACATTTAAAAAATGGTATGTATCCTGCTAATATCTGTGAAGATTCTTCTACATATGCCAACTAGTTTTGGTGAGTGATATTTTTCACATTGGCTATGGGCTTCCTGATTTCTTCGACACTTCCCTGTCCGTTATTCAGAGTATAGATAGCATTAGGATCTCTCACTGTAATTCCTTCATGGATTTAACAAGTCTTTTATTTGTGGCATAAACATTTATGACTAACTAAAAGAGCATTTTTATCATTATGAAATGATCCTCTTTATCCTTATTACAAATGTCATTGTGCTGACTGAACGATGCTCTGGTCACTTGAGATACTTATCTGCTGTGAATAGATGTTGTCTAGTGAAAGAACATCCTTCTCATCATACTTGTGACACATCTGCTCTCATACCCGTATCTCTGAATGAACGCCTGACTGTTAATCTTTCTTGATGTTTCAAAATTGAAGGTTGGGTTCCTTTCTTTCTGTCTCACTATTTATAATACTTGCTGCTATGCAGAAGACTTGTACAGATGCTCTTGTACCACAGCCCACACTGAACAGGCATTTGCTTTATCACACGTGGTCTCTGGGTCCCCTACCAGACTGACCGCCTTCACGTTACTTAGGCTCCCACACCACGTACCAACATTTCACTAACACTATCTACAGAGAGAGAAATAGATACAGACACCTCAACTTCAGTACAGTTCAATTAACTGCTCTTCCTAGGCTACCACAGCTCCTACATCTCCAACCCCATTGCTGATTGCTTTACTGGGTCTTAACAAATGGCTTTGGATACAGCCACTGAGGAAGAGAGGAGCAAAGGAGGAGGAAGCTGAAGCACCCATATTCATGCTTGACAAATTTTGTTCCAATATTTTATTCTAATTAAGAGACAATAGTCTTTTAAAACTATTTATGAGCCAGGCGATGGTGGTGCATGCCTTTAATCCCAGCACTCGGGAGGCAGAGGCAGGCTGATCTCTGTGAGTTCGAGACCAGCCTGCTCTACAGAGCGAGTTCCAGGACAGGCTCCAAAACCACAGAGAAACCCTGTCTCAAACCCCCCCCCC
>NW_004949109.1:5406020-5411038 GCF_000317375.1 Microtus ochrogaster
ATTAAAGACCTCAATATAAATCTGACCACACTGAACCTGATAGAAGAGAAAATGGGAAGTAGCCTGCAATACATGGGCACAGGAGACCACTTCTTACGTATAACCCCAGTAGTACAGACAATGAAAGCAATGATGAATAAATGGGACCTCCTGAAACTGAGAAGTTTCTGTAAAGCAAAGGACATAGTCATTAAGACAAAAAGTATTTGACTTTTTAAAAGCTGTGGGAATTTGCACTATGAAATATTTCATGTTTTTATACTAAAATTAATATAAGATTTTATAGATTAGCAAAAATAGGGGAGGTTAGGGTTTAACAGTAATGAGTTTACTTTGTATGAAGTTGACATGAACTCAATTGTACTGGCTACTTATATGTTTGTTTGGAAACATCAAAAAATGTTTTTTTCAGATAGCCAATATACAACAGTGCATAGCAAACATTCTCTTTCCAAAGGAGCCAATTTAGAAGAATCTGGTCTGATTGAAGCAAGACCATAACCCAGCAAGAGAAATACAAATCCTGTAACTCCATGTATGCCATCTCTGGCTTGTGACTGAACACACCTTGCCCCCTCCCCACCCCACCCTGTCTAGCTCCGCTGCTTGTTATACACACAAGCATCTCTTGAGTAAGCTCTACTTTATGCAGTCATTGTTTCCTGATGGATATCTCACGGTTCTGGTATGCATAACATCCTGGGGTGATAGAGGAAGATTATTGGTTAAGTAATAAAGAAAACTGCTTGGCCTCATAGGTTAAAACATAGGTGGGAGGAGTAAACAAAACAGAATGCTGGGAGGAAGAGAAAGTGAGCTCAGATGCTCCCCGGAGCAGACATGATGAAATTCTGACCCAGGATGGACGTAGGCTAGAATCTTCCCGGTAAGCGCACCTTGGGGTGCTACACACATTATTAGAAATGGGCTAGTCCAGGTACGATAGTTAGCTGAGAAGAGGCTAGATATAATGGGCCAAGCAGTGTTTAAATGTTTAAACACAATTTGTGTGTTGTTATTTCGGGAAAAGCTAGCTGGTGGTGGTGGCGGGAGCTGGGTGGCAGAATGCAGCCTCACAGCTCCTACTACACTGGGGTCTTCATCTCAACTTAGCCTTGACCTTCAGAGTTCCACAGAGTGGCCTCATGTTATCCTTCCAGAGATTCTGACCCTATGTATTGCTCACGTCAGTAGTTCTCTTTGAGTTATACTTTAATAATTATAGAATCTTTAATCTTGCATCTTTAATGAGTGCCGAAATAGCAGAACATGAACAATACTTTTAAGTTCTTTTGTCAGCTTGGGATAGAACCTGGCTTCTTTGGACAACAGCCTCTATGTGCTGACTCTGAGAAAAGCTTCCATGAGGGAAAGCTCTCCACAACCAGGAAGCTTTCTCAGTGTAGACTCTGTCGTTTCAAACTGATTTTCATTTTCACAACTCAAAGTCTTTGATAGACGAAGTCTTGACCTCAGAGCGCCATCCCCCATACAAAATAGGAGGTCTGTCTCCAGCTCCTCCAGTCTCTTTTCAACACCACCTATTCTGCAATTTTAAACTTGCTGGAGCACTTTTCCTTAACAAAGTGCACATTTTATGTCTTTCTGTCCCATGTATGATTCTTTGTCTCTTTAGACATAGCTACGTATGGTGAGTGTTAACCATGTCACAGGCCTGACTGCTATCATGTCTTGAAATTTCATCCACTGCATAATTTATCCATCACTTTTTAATTCTGAAGTTGTGCAGAATGCATCCACAATCTTTGTTGGATTATAACCCAGTTCTTGATAAAGTTCTTGTTACTCTCTGAAACCGTATGATTCAGATCCATACTATCTTTCTATCTTGCTTTAAAATCTTCTACTAGAATTGCCCATTAAATTATGCTTAAAATAGTTAAGTTTTTTTTTTTAGTTATAAGCACCAAAGTATCCCACATTCCTCTTATAAATAAGATCCAAGGTAAAGTTTTCACAGCTGTGATCCTACTTCTACATGCCTTTTCTATTCTGATTACATGTTTTGGTTTCACAGCATTTACAGGGCATAGTACATTAAGAATTCAAAATGGCGAGACCTTGAGGAGCAAGTCACAGTCTATCGACATTGAGGAAGCAGAGAGTGATGGCTCTCTGGGACTAATTTTGTTCTCTTTTTATGCAGTTCTGGGCCCAACTCAATGGAATGGTGTCACTCACATTCAGAATGGGACTTTCCACTTTAACTAACTTGGTCTAGATAATCTCTTACAGATGTGTACAGATATTTGTCTTCAAGATGATTCTGTATCCTGTCAGGTTGACAAATAAACCACTGCAGAGAATAAGAGATGGGGAATATGGCTGTGGCATACTCTTTTATGAGAATGACATGGCCTTTGAAATCATGAATTTACAAGCAGTTGTGTTACCTGCACAACACATGAACAAGTTTGAGCCAGCACAAACCAATTCTAGCATTGATAGTGTATATGGTTTCTGGACCCTGACTGAGGACTGAGAAGCTATTTCCAGTGTACCTCCAGCTTTGGGGAGGTACACTGTTTTTTGAGGATGTGGCCATTGGTAGGTTTCTTATGATCTACTGAATGCCATTTCTGTGGGCATTACTCAATAGATTTATTTAGTTCTCAGAATAAAGACAACATGAAGTTGGGATGGCATGTTAGGGAGGATATTGTGGGAGTTAGAGGATACAAAATTGAGGGTGTATATTATATTTGATTGTATACACGAATGAAAATGCTCAAAAATAAAGGATTTTTTTTAAACAATAAGGCATTTTTATTTCCTTTCTTTCAAAACACCTGGACAGGTCCTTTAAAAGGGGAGGGTGGGACTAGAGGGCATCTAAGGTTACTATAGCAGTGCCCTAAATGTGAAAAAGAAAGTGAGCTGACTTAAATCTTCTGAGATTAATTTCATTCTTTAAAAACTACAGCAGTCTCTTCTCCTGGTTTTGAAGCAATG
Source organism: Microtus ochrogaster (assembly GCF_000317375.1). Lineage (NCBI taxonomy): Eukaryota > Metazoa > Chordata > Mammalia > Rodentia > Cricetidae > Microtus > Microtus ochrogaster. Next base: position 5,408,994 of record NW_004949109.1, read on the forward strand.
TTTTGGAAATTTCCTTACAAGCATCTTGGCCTTGGAAAAGGACATCTCGGTTTGCACCTTGAGTTTTTTTGTTTAATAAATTTGTAGCCTTGAGCAAAATCCATCCCTCCCTTGGCTATGTTTTTCTACCTTACAAATTAAATGTAAAACAGCAATGCCCTTAGTTTGTTATGAGTTTTTATTGGCATTTTTCACATAAAATACCTACTGCCAAAGAGAAGTTAAAGAAAAAAATACATTCCCTATAGAACATAAATGAACACTTTCCAGGAGGACCTGTGGTGACCATTACAATAAATGTGGTTGTATGGGAGGCAAAGCCTCTATATTATTTTTCTTAAATGACCCCAGTCTTCAATTTGCTTCTGCTTTGCTTGGTAAGAGATAACTTGCCTTTGAGCTCATATGACCCTTTTGAATGTTATAAGTGAATTGAAAGAGAAGCTTTAATGAGAAGATAAATCTCTGTGGCAATTAAGTAGATAATTTAGTGGGTCTAATTCTTTAATTATAAGCAGACATAAAATACAGTCTTATAGAGCTAATTCCATATGTACATACAGTTTTTCAAAACAGTCTTAAACAATCATCAGTACTGGAAATTTAATGCTAATATATGTCACATAATCATCAGATACAATCCATTTATTCACAAGAATCCTAAAAGTTACTAACACTCGTTTCATTATAATAGACATGTAAAACACTGCTTATGGTAGAAACTGTACTATCAGCTATGTTTTGATGCATATATACAAACAAGTCTATGAGGCCATTAACAAAATCAAGACAGTGAGCATGTACACAATCCTTGAAAGTTTCTCATTCTTCTTCATAAACTCTGTTATGTACCACCAGCTCGCTCTCCTCTTTCAGAGAAACTACATAACTACAGAAATGCATGTTTAGTTTCTCATTGCATTAGATTTGCATTTAGCAATTGCATACTTCTTTTTAATTTTCTAACATTATGATAAAGGATATTTGAAGAGTAAAGTAAATTTATACTCCTGTAATAATAATTTAGAGGTTCTAAATGACAAACACATGTTATATATTATTGGATCTAACATTTAAAAATCTAAATATGATGTTTGCTCATATATCTATTGGAAACATGGTTTACACCTTTTATTTCTTGTAATGGCTGTTTGTATTGATAGCAGCATATTATTGGTCTTCTGATATGCCTGAGAAGTAAGCCATTCTCTTCAGCTTACTGAAATGCTTGGAGTATTTCCATAGCTTTTTTTTTTTTTTTAAATTAAGAAGCTGTTGGAACTCACCGTTGAAGCTTTCTACATCTATAGTTTACTTTGTTGGAAAGTCTTGCCTACAATTTCAATTTCTCTCTTAGTTTAAATTTCTTTTCCAGTTGCATGACTATCCATCATAACTATTTCTTATTTTAGTACATACTAATTTTGCAAAATAGCAGGCTTCAGCATCTCTAACTATTTCTCCTTTAGTGAAATGTGTTACTGTTTGACAAGGAATGTATTTCATCTGATATTGAACCTATCATCACAGTTTTAACAGTAATATTTTATTATCCTTCAGTAATTTTTCTTTTTTCTCTTTCCAGTCTTTCTGGAAATATATCCATCTTATTGATGCTTTCAAATTCCACATTTAGGTTTATTAATTTTTCTCATGGGATTTCTTTTTGTTGATTGTTTTATTAATTTTTAACCAAAATACTATCATTGTTTTTCCCTTGGATATTTTTGTGTCTGAGCCATCAGTAGGTGCCATCCACTCTGGAAAAGAGTTTTTACTCCATGTTGATCTTTCCAAGATGTACACTCACAGAGCTGCCCATTGATAAGGTTATGTCTCTTACTTGATTTCAGATCCCATCAAACTTACAAGCAAAATTAACCATCACAAAGAGCTTTGTTATTCATAATATAGACATTTAGTACTATAAATACTCACTTAGCCACAAGAAATCTTTTGGTAGTTGTTGAAATAAGAGCGGCGGGGCTGCGTCCCCAGCACCCGGCCGCCTGCACGGCTAGCTTTATACCCGAAATAATTACACG
>NW_004949109.1:5415288-5419111 GCF_000317375.1 Microtus ochrogaster
TGTAAGATTTTAAATGCAGGGTAAACATAGGGAGTATAGAAAACAGACTTCCCAATATGTTTCTCTTCTGCAAGTAAGAACAAGACTGGAACAATGAGGAATTCCCGAGAAAATTAATAAAGAAGTGATGAACTTAAGTATTAGATGAGGAAAAAGAAAAGTAGATATGAGAATGATAACTACACTGTGAAAGAAATCAGGTCCAGGGAAATAACTTGTCTCAGTTCTTTTCTTGCCAAACTGGTTAGTATCTTTGTTTTGGAATCTTATCCAGTGCATCTCTAAGTAAACCAAGGTTGAAATCAGTGTTGAAATTTTTCATTTTGATCACTTTGATGGGATATTTAAACTCTTGTACACTAAACACGCCACTCATATTGTGGATATCAAAACTTATTTGCAAGACTGATAAGAACTGGATAATAGCATGTAAAGAGCCTAGAACATTCTAGGCATGTAAGGATCAGTTCCTATCTTTTTCACATTAGTAAAGAATAAATAAGCAAAACCACATTTTTTTCCAAGCACTTCACCTTAATAAATAATCTTTTCTTTTCTTTTTTGTTTTTTGTTAAACTGAAAATAGATTCCGTTGGCATTTTCTTTCTGTGTTACCTTGGTGAGTTAAATAAGCACCGAGGCTATGGAAGATCTGAGAGATCATCCAGGCTGATGGCCAATCATGAGCAGAGAAACACTAATTATGGATAAAAAATAATTAAAAATTGGTGACTAGCTGGTACATGTTCATGGCAAAGATATTTTTAAAGACTAAAAGAGAGCTGAGAGCTTACCATGTTACTTTAAACGTAATCATAACTTTTCCAGAAACAAAAAGTATTTCTCACATATAATTTTATATATCTTTTTAACATTTTATTTTAAAATATGTCTGTAGTTGGTTTTTTTATTCTTTTTTCTCTTTGCTCTTTGGGTAGGGCTGCCCCCCAGTTCCCAAATAATCATGGAGGTATTTATTCTTTTTTTTTTTTTTAATGAATGCCCAGCTTTAGGTCGGCTTGTTTCTAGATAGCTTTTCTTAACTTAAATCATCCTGTCTACCTTTTGCCTCTAGATACCTTTCTATATTTCTGTACATTTTTTCTTTCCTTCTTATTCCATGCCTGACTACGTGGCTGTGGAGTTAGGTGGCTGACCCCACCCCTGCATCCTTCTCTCCTCCATTTCTTTCTCCTCCCTCTTCTCTTTTTCTCCATCTATTTATTCTCTCTATCTGGCAGCCCCACCTATTCTCTTTCTGCCTAGCTATTGGCCTTCCAGATCTTTTAGACCAATCAGGTATTTTAGACAGACAAAGTAACACAGTTTCACAGAGTTAAACAAATGCACCATAAAAGAATGCAACACACCTTTGCATCATTAAACAAATATTCCACAGCATAAACAAAGGTAACACATCTCAACTAAAATTCCACAACAAATGCCTACTATTTTATAATTGTATTTTTTTCACTTACCATTTTCTTTTTTATGTTATGGAAATAATTGTGCTTTTTTCCAAGACTGTAAATATTCCATTGTGTGAATATAGCAAAAAAATCTGTTCAAGATTCATAATATGATGGGCATTTTTAGAAATTTCTGTACTTATTCTATTACAAAATATTTTGTAACAAAATTTTAGTAGTCACAGATATTCACACAAAAATTCACTGGTATAGAATATAACTGGTCAATAAAATACAAAATCATTAACATTCTTTTTTAAAAGAATATTTTCATTTATTTATTTTTGTTGAGTTCCAATGTATTTATATATGTTCCACATGCATGGGGTTCCTGCAGAGACCAGAAGAGTTATAGGTATCAATGAGCTGCCTTGTATGGATGCTGAGAACTGAAACTGAATCCTCTGCAGGAGAGTGATCTCTCCAGACCCAATGCACTAACTGTTAGCCCATATGGGATTGAAATCATTGACTTTGAGCATCATGCTGCAACCAACTATTGTAACCAGTCAAATATAATCTTTTAAATAAACTTCTTAGTGATACACCTACTAGTCTATTTTATACTAGCAATTTTGAGAGAAACATTCTTGTGATGAATTGAAACAGAAGGAACCCGAAAGGGGGTGGCACTATTAGGAGGTGCAGGCTTGGTGGAGGAAGTGTGCCATTGTGGGGTCTGGCTTTGATGTCTCTTTTGCTTAAGCTTTCTTCAGTGTGTCCATCAGTTAACTTAATGTTGCCTGCAAGATGTAGCGCTCTTAGCTCCAGCATATCTACCTACACATCACTATGCTTCCCATCATGATGACAACGAACTGAATCTCTGAAACTGTAAGAGAGCCATCCAATTAAATGTTCTACTTTATAGCATTGCCATGACCATGCTGTCTATTCCCAGTAATAAAAACCCCAAATAAGAAAGAAGTTGGTACCAGATACTGAGGTATTGTTGTGCTAGACCATATCATGTGTTTGTTTGGAGAAATTTTAACTTTGACAGTTTGGTTTTGGAAAGTAGTGGAATGCTTTAATACTGTTTAATTGGCCATACTAGTTGGGTCATGGAAGACAGTGATGCTAAGAGTTATTTGAACTATGGGAGACTCACTCAAGAGGTTTCCGAGAAGAATTTTAGTATGTTGCCTAGAGATTGTTCTTGTGATATTTGGTGAAGAGAGTGGCTGCTTTTTGTCCTTTTCTGAAGAGTCTGCCTGAGGCTCAGTTGAAAGGTTTTGGATTAATTCCATTGGCAGGAGCAATCTCAAAACAGCCAAGTATAGCCTCTGTCATGTCGATATTAGTGGTAACACTAATGAAGATTTATAATGCAAAGGAACAAGTTAAGCAGGGTAAATTACAAGAAGCTGGGGAAAGAGCACCAGAAAGTGAAATAGAACTCAAGTTTGTGTTTAAGGGGACAGAGAAATGGAATAGAGTGGGAACCTCAGGACAAGGCCCCACCCTGTCAAGTGTCCAATTTGTAGAAAGAAACTGAAGAAAATCTCAGAGCAGGATGTGATGGGTCAGCACCTGGAAAACAGAGGAGAATCTCTGCTTCTGAGGTCATCCTGGTCTACAGAGCAAGTTTCAGAACAACCAAGCTTAGGTAGTACAAGACAGGAAGCTGGTGAATATGTAACTGAACAAGGGGCCATGGTCCAGCATGAGTAAGCAGCAGAACTTGACAGCTCCTGCCACATGGTTCTGATATGAGAGTTAAGGACAGAAGAATGGAATTACGGAATAAAGCCACTGAGGCCAAGCTTGTATCCCTGAATGGAGGCCTACTAGAGAGACCACTGTGTGAAGCTGTAATGTTGAAGCCTGGATTGCCTTGGAGAACCCAAGATGTTAGAAATACCAGTGTTGTAGACTGTTTATTCTATTTTATTTTTTTACTTTTTATTCTTTTGTTCTTTACTCTTTGTAGGCCCTACCACCCAGCTCCCAAATAAATCACACTCAGAGACTTATTCTTTAGTTATGATTTCTCTGCCTTAGCTTGCCTTGTTTCCTGCTAGCTTTTCTTTTTGTGTGTGTGTGTTTGTAAACTTTTATTATTAAATTTTTTTTTGTTCTTTTGGAAAGTCATTTTAGTTCCAATCTTACATTAGGGAACTCCCTGTTAGAAAACTGGTCATTTAAAAAGGGCTAAAACAATTATCAACTGAAATGTGTACAAGCAAAAATGGGCTTCCTTTTTACTTTTCAATAAGTACCCAGTTTTTTTTTTTATTGAGAAAAGGAAAAAGAAAAAGAAAAAAGTTCCCGCCTCCCCAAAGCCTCCCATTTCCCTCCCCCTCCTCCTACCCTTCTTCCCCTACCCCCATTCCTCTCCCCCTCCCTCTCCA
>NW_004949109.1:5420641-5426682 GCF_000317375.1 Microtus ochrogaster
CTTTTCTTAACTTTAATTATCCCACCTATATTTGGCCCTGAGGCTTTATCTTTCTCTATTCCTGTATACTTTCTTACTCTGGTTCTGGCTGTGTAGCTGGGTGGCTGGTCCCTGCCATCCCCCTCCCTTGCTCCCTCTCCTTGTTTCCTCTTCCGTTTATACTCTCTGCCTGCCAGTCCCACCTTTCTCTGCTCCTGCCTCCTGGCTATTGGCCATTGAGCTCTTTATTAGCACCATCAGATGTTTTAGACAAGCACAGGAACACAGATTCACAGAGTTAAACAAATGCAGCATAAACAAAAGTCACACACCTTAAAATAATATTCCCCGACACCAGAGCCATCGGAGATTGCTGAGGAGAGCTGCGAAAGAAGTGGAACCAGCCCAGGAGAAAGTGTGCTGCAGTCAACAGCACTAAACAGATTTGGAGGTCTGAAGAGCATTTTGACATCAGACATGGAACTGGAGAGTTTGGAGTTTGCCAAGCTAGCTTTTGGTTTTGCTTTGGTCCAGTATTTCCTCACTATGCAACTTTTCCTGTGTTTTTGAATGGTAATGTATATCTTGTGACATTATATGTTGGAAGTATGTGATATGAGTTTTGATTTTGATTTTTAACAGGGGGTTTAATGCTAAGAGATTGCTATCTCAGAAGAGACTTTGAACCTTGAAACACATTTGGGACTGTTATAGAATATGAGGACTTGTGAAGTTGGACTAAATGTACTTTTGACATTATGATATAGCTATAACCCTTTGGGAGACAGGGCATGGAATGTGGTGGTTTGAAAGAAAATGTATCCCAGAGGAAGTGGCACTATTAAGGAGGTGCAACCTTGATGGGGGGAGTGTGTAGCTGTGAGGGCTGGCTTTGAGGTCTCTTTTGATAAAGCTTCCTTCAGTGTGTCCATCAGTTGACTTCCTGTTGCTTGTAAGATGTAACACTTTCAGCTCCAGCACCACATCTGTTTGCATGCCACCATGCCTCCATTATGATGATAATGAACTGAATCTCTGCAATTGTAAGTGAGCCACCCAATGTTCCTAATTGTTTTTTTGATGTGGTCTTTTCATGCACATGTTGAGGTACAGGTAGTGGACAATTATTCACTGACATATTGAGATTGTTGGCAATAAAAATAATTTGTGTTCTGGTCCAAAAATTCTATTTTTATGACTATTGTCACTTTGATACATTTTTCCTTTATCACAATGTTTCCTCCAATTAATTTTGTGTTAATTATAATGTTAGAAATAGGCAAACTCTGTAGTTATAAACACAAAATTACAATATGATTTCTTATAGTCACACAAAACACACCTAGGTAAGAACTTGGAAAGTCTAGCCTTTATTTGAATTTGTTATGTGTCAATTTAAGATTTGGTTACTTATTAATTAAAGTAATATGACAATGATTAACCAAAACCAACATACATGCATATAAATAGGATTTATATTACATATAGCTTAGAAATGCATAATTACAAGCAAACATGAACATCTCCTTATGTATCAATTTCGATGTGAGTTTGAGTTTCAAAATTACTATATGACGTAATGATTTCCCTAAATTTGCAAAACAACTTCAGGTAATGTTAGTAAGGCTAACAGGAACTTATTGATAAATTAGTAGTAGTAGTCAGAACAGTTTCTGTTGTTTTGCTCGAATATGAAAGGGGTAAAAAATATGCAAAAAATTAATTTCTCTAGCTGTTAAAATGAATTTCCTTCAACAACAAGAAAACAGATTCCTTCAAAACACTGGTGTGAATGAAAAAAGCTCCTGTATGGGCTTATCTGTTTCCCAAACTTTAAACCACAGGGAGTGATAGAAGCCGCTATGCATTATGCAAAGCACAATATAAAAGTTAATGAGCTAAGAGAGAGTTTGCATGGCAACTACTTTCTATGCAAAGACTAATGGTGTGACACAAAATAATAATTTAAGTTTTATAATCTGAGAAGCAGCATGTTAACTATGGTTACTTCCGATGAAATATTCAAATCGGAGCACCCAAACAAACTTCTCTTCTGTGCTATCTCTGTCACCTGAAAATGAACACTAATCTCTTCCTACATTTACAATTGTCATTCTTTGCAAGGAGGTCATCTGATAGGAGTTTTGGTGAAAGACAAAGAGAACTTAAGACATATTTGACTTTAATGAGCTTATAGGTTGAGGATTGGAAGAAGAAAGGGAAAAAAATAAAGAAGATACCATGAGAGTAGCCTCCCTTTAAAAAAACTTAAAACATAAAACTTTCTGACATGCTCTTGTTGCTAATAATATCCCTGAAGATAGAAGCTAAAAATATTAACATAATAACCCAGATATCCCTAAGATCATTATTTTACAATTATGGCCAGAGCAGATTGGCTGAAATAACATGATATATAATACAGATACAGATAAACTTAGAAAACACTGATGAATTCGTAACTGTACGTGACCAGTATTTATGCAGTGTGCATGTGAGTTTCGCATAAAAATATCCCAGACGACCACCTGACCCAGGAAGTGGCATGCTATGATTATGCTGTTGCATGACACAGGCTAAGCCTGTATTCATTCTTTGCATTGCTGAATTACTCCCAGGTTACCAGGTCTTCTCTGTCACTGTTTTATTCATTTACAATTTCAATTCATCTCAGTGGTGTATATTATCAGAAACATTTTCTCTTTACTGTAACTTCACCCTCCATACTACTTTGTAATGCTTCTATAATAAAACACTACTTTGGAAAGTGTTCATGCAGAATGGCTGGCTCTTACTATGGTTGATTTCTTTTAGGTTATATGTGATGAAGCGGTATGGGGATTGGAAGAAGATAAACACCAACTCCCTTTCTAAATGACATCTGTCTGGATATTTCTAAGGCCAGAATGTCCATTTTCAAGTCCCAGGTATAACAGATTATGTGGGTGAGTAGAAAAACAAGAGGTCAAGTGGAAGCATTGAAGTCAGGATCATCTCCAGAACCTGCTGGCAAGGTCCATTGTGTTCAACAGTATGTGAAATTAGAACTCCTTCAGCCTCCGCAGGAAGACAGCCCTCCACATTCATTTCCTTACAATCTACTCCCATTCAAACCCTGCAACTGAGCAGTAACTTTTACTGCTTCACTAAGAATGCTTTGAAATCTGATGTAACCAATGACTACTTTCTTTTATATTCTTTGTCTTCCTAGATATCTCTGCAGCTATTGACACCAAAACTTATTTTCTTATCTAATTTTTTCATCTAAAAGAACATCTTTTTACAGTGATATATGTGACATTAAGTGGAAAATTGCAAATAACTATAGTGTACTTTCATGGAGACAGAGTAAGTAAGATACTAATCATCAAAGAAAATAAATATAAATTACAAATTACCTTGAAATCCATCATTTGTATCGGCTGTTTGTGATGGAGGAAGGTCATTGGTTAATTAAATAAAGAAGCTGCTTGCCCTGATAGGTTAAAACATAGGTGGGAGGAGTAAACAGAACAGATTGCTGGGAGGAAGAGGAAGTGAGCTCAGAGACTCGACAGCTCTCCTCTCGGGGGCAGACGCCTCAGAGAGACGCCATGCCCCACTCCCGGGCAGACACATGCGATGAAGCTCTGACCCAGGATGGACGTAGGCTAGAATCTTCCTGTTAAGACCGGCGCTCACTAAGACCGGTGCTCACAGATTATTAGAGATGGGTTGATCGGGATATCAGAATTAGCCAGTAAGGGCTAGAGCTAAAGGGCCAAGCAGTGTTTAAAAAAATACAGTGTCCGTGTAATTATTTCGGGTAAAGCTAGCCAGAGGTGGCTGGGGTGCTGGAGCCCTGCGACCCCTATTTCAATATGTTTGTTTGAGTCAAATGACTGAAGACCTGAGCATCAAAGAAGTACAATTTCAGGGTAATATGTTACATAGTTTTTATTTGAATTGTTCATACTAGGTGAACAGAACTCACTAAAAATGTTTTAAAAAATTGCTTAATTCACAGAAGCTGAGAATAAACATGAGAAATAAACATTCACAAAATGGGCTCAGCTTAAGGAAATTCCAATAAAAGAGAAACTCAGTGTTGTTCACAGAAAGTCATTGTTCAAGTATGACCATTCTTTCTTTCCTTCTGCTCCCTCATTTCCATGCCAGAGGGGTCAGACATCTCTGTGAGTGAGGCAGAGGTAGACACAGAAATAACAGAAGGAAAACAATACACTTGCCAAATATACCTCCTCTCTTCTATAGAAAAGAACCTCCAGTCTATATTAATGATGAACCAAGAGAAGGTAATGTTTGTATGATCTCCAGATTTCTACATCCCAACCTCTAAATTTAAATAATGATTAATTATGTAAGAGTGAACAGAAAAACTGCAGGTTTTCACTAAGAAATAGAATGTTCACTGTTGAACAAATTTAAGTAAACAGTGAGAAAGAAAAGAAACATCTTCAGTAACAGGAGAAAACTTGGCTATGGGATACAGATATCCTGAGTAAATTGAGAGCATGGGGACATTGAGAGAGGGCTGAAAGGGGAGGGGAGAGGCAAGAAGGGGAGCAGAGAAAAATGTAGAGCTCAATAAACATCAATAAAAAAGGGATATGATAAAGAATACTACATCGATTTGGACTTTGGTTTATTGATACCAATTTAAGGTCAATTTTGTTATGAGTATATTTCTGATCTTGTTTAAGATATTATGCTTATACAGAACATTTTAAACTGTAATGTATAATTAAAATTATGGATTGATAAATAGTCATCTATAATAATCAAACTTGTAGTCATGTTAGTTAGGTTTTTTTAAATGTACAAAGATATATTTTGATGCATAGGTTTTCTTCAAAACTATCAAAGACCTATAGAATATGGCATTTAAAATGTTTTAAGAATTTAGACTTTTCTCACGAGTGAGACATGTCTGCTTCTGGCAGTATCTATTACTTCAGAGAGGTTGATGGGCATTGAAGAAACTCATTATGAAATGTGCCTTCAATGTGACAATGCTAGGCATTTGGGCAAGAAACTGCTCTTGCCTGGACTGCCTGATGGTATGCTATATGAACTGGACATGCAGGATCCACAGAAAAATTATTGGTGAACTTTTCAAAAGGCAAAATGGTCCTTCAGGGTTCCTGTTTCACAGAAGAATCTGCCAGATATTCTTTAGGTCACAGAAGAAAGCAACTGACAAACTTTGCCAATACAAGGCAGAAGAGATCTTTAAATTTCTTGCTACACAGATATATATTATGGGCCTATCTGCTGAAGATGGATGCATGAACATTAAGAAGAACTTTGGGTAATTGTCCAGGCAGCAAAATATCTCTCTATCATTTCTAGAACTTTGGAATGCACTTCTTGTTTACTTTTGTAATATCATATTGTTGGACTCTAGCGTCCAAACACCGAGAAGGAGTCACCCCCAGAGACCATCTTACACACCATAGCCGATGCAAAAGCATGAGGATTTTATTAATTCTGTCATGACAGGGTCCCCCAGCATTCGGTAAGCCGAGGGACCTCGAATAGCTGGTACAGTCTACATTTAAAGGGGCCACAGAAGCAAGGGGGATTGTTCTTTGACTATTCTGATTGGCTTATTTGAAAGGGCTATTACTAATAATTGACTGGAGAGCTGTTGCCAGATCAGATGAGGTAAGAGGTCATTTTGACCCCGTTTCCCAGGGGACCAAACCAAAACATATGTATATGGGTAATTGTTCAGGAATTGAGTACATGCGAGTGTAGCTGTTAGGTCCTTGGTTCCCAGGGGAGGAGGGAAAGCACTGTGGCACAGAGGCTGAGAGGATTCATAATTGTCAAAAATGACTTTAGGATTGTGTTGAAATAGGAGCGGCGGAGCTGCGTCCCCAGCACCCTGCCACCCACATTGCTAGCTTAGCTTATGTCCCGAAATAATTACACGGAAACTGTATTCTTTTAATCACTGCCTGACCCATTAGTTTCAGCCTCTTATTGGCTAGCTCTTACATATGGATCTAACCCATTTCTATTAATCTATGTAGCCCACAAGCTGGCTTACCAGGAAT
>NW_004949109.1:5427295-5435474 GCF_000317375.1 Microtus ochrogaster
AGGCAGAGTCAGGCAGACACCAGTCAGCCACCATAGAAACAAAATATGTAGAAAATGAGGAAATGCCACAGCGTGTGGCAATACATAGACTAATAGAAGTGGGTGAATTTAAGCTAGCTAGAAATATACCTGAGCCATCAGGTATAATAAATTGATATAATTCCATGCGTTTAATTAGGTCTAAGGACCAGGAAGCAAAAGTGCAATCTCAGTTCACATTTTTCATTTCTGTAAAGCAGTTCCCAAATGTAGCTAACAATAAATTAATCAGTTAATCTGAGCAGTCTAACCACTTGACTTTCTAGGGAGGGTGTTATGGCCTATTTTCTACAACGCCAAGCTCATGTTTCTTACTTACTTGAACTCATAGAATGTAATTAACATAATTAAAATTAAAAATACTCAAAAACTCCCTTGGAATGATGCTCTATCATTTATGTTATAAAAGAGAGACAGAAGGAAGGAAGGAAGAAAGGAAAGAAAGAAAGAAAGAAAGAAAGAAAGAAAGAAAGAAAGAAAAAAAAAGAAAGAGAGAGAGAGGGGAGAGAGAGACAGAGAGGGGGAAGAAAGGAAGGGAAGAAAGAAATAAGGAGGGAGAAAAAGAGGGAGGAGAGTAGAGGAGAGGACAAGAGGGAACAGGGGAGGGGAAAAGAGGGGGAAGAGAAAAGAGAAGAGAAGAGAAGAAAAGAGAAGAGAAGAGAAGAGAAGAGAAGAGAAGAGAAGAGAAGAGAGGAGAGGAGAGGAGAGAAGAGGAGAGGAGAGAAGTCAACTAGCCAGTCAAATCTGGACTCTAGCCTCCAGGAAAACAGGAATTCTGAATCATGATTTTTTTTTAATTTTTCAAGGTGATTATAATATGCTTCAAAGATATGTAACAACTACACTTCTAAAACCCTGTTCTTTTTACCATTCTGTTCTAATAATAATTGTTCATTGGGCAAATAAAGGGCAATGAAACCTTAATTATCAACTTACTCAGTTAGCTTTTGTTTCATAAATTTTTTTACACCCCTGCACGTTTATTCTAGAAAAATGAAAAGTTACATGCATGTAACCAACATGCATGTAACTTTTCATTTTTCTAGAATAGATTTTAAGAACTTCTAGGCTTTCTGTGGGCAAGATTTGCCCAAGTAAGTCTTTTTTCTTTTTCTTTTTTTCTCTTTTTTTATAACCTCATAACTCGTTTCTTAAACCAACTCAAGACATGTGTTAAGTAAGATTTTCCTAGAAGCCTGGCAACCTTCAGATCACTATTGAAATAAGTATGTGCAAACTCTATTTCTTTCAATGACTCTCTTATCTTGAGGAGTCATAATGTACTGCATTATTTATTTATGAAACTTATATTTCATTTCTAAGTTTTAGCCCTTTGTGTGTACGCACCTTATCTTAGAACCAATGAAGAGGGAAAGGACTAGGTAGCAGAACTCCAAACATTTTACCACTCAGAAGCTTAAGTGAGCTTCTGATAAACAACCCTTAATGAAAACAATACTAGGAGAAAAATTACTGATCAAGAGGTCAAAAAAATATTTACTGAACTAAGAAATTTAATTGTAGCAGGATATACCATGTAAACATTCTCAGTCATTTTTGCAAATTCTAATGCATGCAGAAAAAAGACTAGCAGTAGATTATGGGGTAAGGGAAGTAATTAATTCCTGATTGGAACTTTATTAAGCAAATTCAAGGCAAAAACATGAAACATGGAGAAAGAGGATAGGAAAAATGAAAGATAAAGAGATATATATAGAGAGATAGAGAGAAGCAGCATACACATGCTTCATAATGTGTTTGTTATCAACAAGTAATTAATTACACATAAGTCTCCACATTAATTTTGGTTTTAATTCCGTAAGACTGCACTAAATGAATTTCAGAGTCATGCTCTCTATTATTTTGGACTACAGAGTGAAAAAAGAAAGTGAGAAGTGAACCAGTAGGGACTCACTGCCATGTTCGGAGCTTTAAAACTCCCTCCTGCATCAAATACTCTCAAGTTAGTCCTAAATTGTTCTTTTCAAGTCTTCCATTACAGCTGTTGAATTTAATGATCTTAACTGTACATCCAACTAATAAGGAAATGGTGAGCTCCACTTAAGGGAAAGTAAAGTATAGAGGAGATTATCACATTTGTCTATTGTTTGCAATGTAGATTCTTCAGGGACTGTAGATGTCTCAGGTCCTTTTCTGAACAAGGCAGCTTACATGAAATAGACTTCATTTTATCTTACAGTTCCAGAGGCAGCATCCATAAAGGCAAGGAAGGCAAGGCCTCAGGACACCAATTAAAAACTTAGTTGATCACATTTAATCACACAGGAAGCCAAAGGAGCAAGCTGGAGGTAGAGCAATCTACAAACTTTCAAACTCAGACCAAATAATCTACACAAGGCTCCACATTCTAAAAGTTCTATAACCCACAAGCAGTGCTTTAATATAGTAGGACCAAGAATTCAAGTACATGGACCTATGGTAGGTGTTTCTCATTCAATACACTACAGTAGCACAAAGAAAATATTTTATAATTATGCAAAAAAGGAAAAAAATTCTGAAAGAGGTTTGCATTGGGAACATTGTGTTATGGGTATTAAGATTAACTCAAAAGTTTTCCATGAGTAGATGTTATTTTGGGGGTTTATTAGTGAATTCTTAATAAAGTCTAGCATCTTATAAAGCATCATTTTAAGCTTCATAAATATTTGCATATCTCTTTTTAAAATATTTAAAAATTTTTAGTGCAAAGCTACCAGAATACTGAACTACTTTATTGATATTCACAACAGAGTAAATTATTTATTTGTTCCCCATGTCAATTACGTGATGTAATTCTATAATAAAATTATCATGGATTTAGTGGTTTACTCACGACAAATTCATCTTGCAAAATTGGAAGTCACAAGTTCATAATTTGGGTGCCAGCAAGAATACAATCTTTGCAGATGTATGGAGAGAACTACCTTGGGTCATTGAGCTTACAGAGGGCATCTACATTTCTTGTCTCCTGCATACATATTACTAGGATCTTATTTCTCTTTACTTGAATACAACTGTTTTATGCTCTCTCACATAAGGGATATTTTAATTCAAGTTGTCTTACTGAGATAATTCATAATATTCTCCCTATGTCTAGCTTAGTACTCTAACTTATTCATAACCTCAAATTTTTCTTATCCATATAAGGTAACATGCTCACAGATTTCATATGTGAAAATAGAAATATGTTCAGAAAGCCACGATTCTCCCTAACCCCACACACCCTAGGAGCATCAAGAGTTCAGGTCTATCACTCATATAAATATGTTCATGCCATTCCCAAGTCCCCCAACCCCAACCTCTTTTAATTTTAAATGTTATTCCAAATTTACTAACTCAAAATATTTAAATTTAATAATCTAGCTATCTTAAGTTACATACAGGTTAGTCTCTGTGTATAATCAATCTTGGGCAAAATTCTCTGTAACCGTGAGCCTGTAAAACAAGACAAAATATCTATTTGTAAAATGCAAAGTCAAGGTAGGCTTAGGATAACAGTTATAGAATGTTCCAGTCAAAGGACATGGAAATGGATATTTAAGATAAGATGCCATAGCCAGAAGGCAGAAAACACAGTGACTTCTGAAGAAAGTCATGCGGTTTCTTACAAAATTGAACATACTCTTGCCAATCAATCCAGCAGTCATGCTCCTTGATATTACCCAAGAGCTGAAATCATCTACAAAATTCTCATCTCTGGATGTTTGCAGAAGCTTTAGTTAATCATAATTAAAACTTGGAAGTAAACAAAATATCCTTTAATAGAATAGTAGAAAAGTGAGTGGTGACATCCAGGCAAGGAGATGATGCTTAGACTGAAAGGCAATGAACAAGCATGAGATTAATATCAGTAAATGTTGCATGTTAAGAAAAAGTAGCAACCAATGTGAAAGGCCTACATACTGTGAGAATGCAACTAAATGACTTTATGGAAATGATAACACTAGGGGAAGAGTAAAAACATTCGGCTTTTCTGGGGCATGTAACCACATGAACATATAGGGCACAGAGAAACTGCAGAGTGGTGAAGCTATTGTGTAAAATTATGATAATAAATCTATCATATATTTTGAACTGACAAAAATGTAAGAGCAAGATTAAATACTAATATAAACTGTTGATTCTTATAATATAAACTTACTAGTGGAAGAGATTGTACATGAGTGGGAAGCAGGGTATATGGGAAAACTCTATCTTCTGCTCAATATTGTTGCCAATCTAAATTTCTATGGAAAATAGCCTATTTAATATTGATTCACTACTTTGAAGCAATTTTGGATACCCATTTTGGAATGGCTACAAAGCATTGGGAGCAATCCCTTTTTGGTACTGGTCTCCGATTTCAGAGCTAAAGACTCTAATCTCTGGTGTTGGACTTAAACTTCTGTAATTGTCCTTTTTGTTATAAAGATTGGCATGTTTTTGAAGTTGAGTAGTTTACACTATCTACTTCTCCTGAATAGAATAGTGGAAGTTTATCAGATATATTTTGCTTTATTCCTTGTTCTCTTTAGTCCAATCTGACAATGTATTTGTTTATTTAAAATTCTCTAGAATTTTGTAATTTCATGTGTTTAGTGTGATTCACACCATTAAGAAAGGGCAAAACATATTCCCACAGCATGATTTCTGGAAAGATTTGCCTCTTCCTAGTTTGTTTCTATTTGGATTGCTGGTAAAGGAAACTATCCATCATATACTTAGTACCTGATGATGTGGGATCCCCATCTGTGTGCTGTGAATATGTTTTATTACCATTAGTTAATAAAGAAAGTTCTTTAGTTTATGACAGGACAGAATACAACTAGAAAGAAAAATTATACTAAACAGAGGGGAAAAGAAGGCAGAGTCAGAGAGATGCCAAGTAGCTGCTGAGGGAGAAGAATGCCAGAACCTTACCGATAAGTGACAGTCTTGTGGCCATACACAGATGAATAGAAAGTGGTTAATTTAAGATTTTAGAGCTAGCTAGAAATAAACCTGAGCTAATGAGTGAAGTCATTAATATACTTTTTGTGTGATTATTCAAGTCTGGGCAGCCAAGAAATGAAAAAGCAGCCTCAGATTATAGTGTCTTCAAAATGTTCTTTATATAACTTAATTCCTGACTTTTTGTGCTATCAGAGGCACTAGTCAAAAGCATTCCCAAACACCCACAGCTTTGAGACTCTATATTATAGTTATTGAAGCATTTCCTATGATACAGTGGGTTTCCTTGTCATGCCCTTCCTGACATTGATTTCTCAGTCAAGCTGCTAACATCTAGATGCCTCCTCTCTGTTCAAGGCAATATAGGCTTTCCTATAATTCTTCTTAAAATTCTTCCAGCCCACATTTATTATCCACATTAAATCATTTCACGCTTTAAAGTATTTGGAATTGAAATACTCCACACTGAATATCCTATCGAATCTCTGTTTCCATTACTGCTTCAATAGAGTCGAAATCTTTGTCTTAAAATGTATAAATGCATTATAATCAAGGAATAGGCAGGTCAGTGCTGCTCTGGAATCTCTTTGTTCCCCATGTCTTTTCTCACTCCTACATAATGCCTAGATTCCCTGTATTTTCTTGTCTCTTGGACTTGGAGTTATATCATACTTTTTCTTCTGATTATGACCCCTCAACCTCCACCGTATAAAGACTTTTTTGATTGACTATATTGGGCCCTCTGATTTAAAAAGTTCCCCATATCAGGATCTTTAACCTAATCATGTTTGCAAAATCTCTTGGTTTGCAAAATCAGGGTTGAGGTCACTGATACTTTTAATCTCCCAGGAACTAAGGAGATTAATATCTCTACCAGAGTTTACAACAAGAAAATTTGACTGCCCCTTTTTTGTGTTCTGTAAATATACCTACATTCTTCCCAATCTCTGAAGATTGCTCAGAAATATTCTACTTTTCTATTAGCACTTACAATTATCAAACGAATTTTACTTCTGTTCATTCTTTGAATTTGATTGCTCAAACCATCTAGACGAAAATTTCAAAACCTTTATCTAATGTGAGGCATCTTCATTTCTCAGATAAAGTTCTGCCTCTAGACTTGAAGACTATAGTAAAAAAGGAGAAGTATTCTCTGATATTCATTGGGCTTTCTTTGACTCCTTCCTCATGAGACCTTTGACTCTTCCAGAATCAGTATGGGGACAGGATGGTTTATATGGGAGAAAGTTAACATTTCCACTTGCTAACTGCTGTATCCTATGTTTTGATTATTATTAGTAATCCAACAGACTTTCCAAGACAACAATAGCTAATTGTTAGAGACAGCTTGTTGATTCCCCACTGCTCAGCCCCAAAATAATCACATAGAACCTATATTATTTAAATTACTGCTTGGCCAATTAGCTCTAGTTTCTTATTGTCTAACCCTTACATATTAATTTAACCCATTTCTATTAATCTGTGTTCACTACGAAGTCGTAGCCTACCAGCAAAGTTTCAGTGCTTCTAACTCCTCCTTCTTTCTCCCAGCATTCTGTTTAGTTTTCCCTATCTACCTCTATTCCCCTATAGCTCTGCTATAGGCCCAAAGCAGTTCCTTTATTAACCAATGATATTCACAGCATACAAAGGGATTCCACATATGCTAATTATGAAGAATATTTACAAAGTCCTTCAAGTTTCTAGGGGCACCTGTTTATACTATTAACTTCCTAACGTGAGCCACTATCTGCTTGACATTTTCTCATATCTTTCAGAATTTTGAATAGGAAGAATATCCAAAAATAGGCTCTACTCAACCCACGAGACTGCTCCCTTATATCAAACCCAACTTAAAATATTTACCAAACTTCTTTAATGTTTTTATTTTGTCCATGGAAACTCTGAACAATTGCCTCCTCAAGTGGTTAGTATGCAGCTTGTCAAATTTCTTTTAGCTTTCTCCTCAAATACAATTTCTGACTGTTCTAACAAATCTCATCTCTTTGGCCTTTCTGAACAAGAAACAAGTATGAAATTTTTAAGGGGTTGAACACACTCCAACTCAAATAACAACCTTCTGACATGTTATTTCTTCCAAATATTCTCTGGTAACAACACAATGCTGGCCTGCAAGATTCTACTACTCAGCTGATGCTGAATGCACTTATCTTCATCCCTACTGGCATTCAGCTCCCTGGAAATAGTGAGTGATCTTCAAGACAATTCAAAACAACATTGACCTGACAGATTTCTCTAAATCAACACTGTGCTCTCTTATATTCAGATTTTGCACCTGGTTCTCTTATATACCATGTTTTCCTCTCTTCTTTAGTGATATTGTCAATTTTCTTTGCTCTCCAGATTTTACTAACACTTTTTAGGACAATGCATTACTTGTTATTTTTATATATTTTAGGAGAATATGGGATATGTGGGATTTATTGCTGAATATTTATAATCCTTATAAATAAGTTATGTATCTTGGATTTTCAGAAAATAGAAATTTTAATAAAGGAGAAATTCATACTTCCTTTTCTTGGAAAGACTGCACATATACCACTGGTTGTACTGTAAAGTCTGAAGAGAGTGGAGCTCACGTTTGATGCTCAGTGTCATTTCTCAAAACTTATTAAAATGGTCTGGCCTATTCTTTCCCTGAGGATTGGAGTAGTAAGATATTTCTATAACCTGTGTGTTCTCTCTTATTGCTCTTATGCCTGTAACCATTCTTATTGATCAGAATGACCCAGTTATCATTTGCATAAATGACAAATAAGGAAAAAAATGATCACCTAGTTTCTATTCTTCTTTTTAAAAATAGAAGTTGATACAATGATCTTGAAGATTGACTTTGCTCTAGAAACAAACCATTCATATTTACGAGATGCTCTTTTACTTTTTATTTGTGGGTATCACTCACTGTGGTTTTAAAATATGTGGTTTCCAATTTTACTATTCTATATGATATAGAGGTAGACCCATATCCACAAAGACTGATGTGGCACAACATAATAAATAGTACAGGATTGGAATCTTATTTTCCCTTTTTCTACTGTCCTTAGATTATGTGAAATATTTATTTATTTATTTTCTCTATGGTATCTTCAGTGTCTGACATTCTTTCTTCAATCTCTTGTAATCTGTTGTTAGTACTTGTCTCTGTAGTTCCTGTTCGTTTACCCAGATTTTCCATCTCCATCCTTCCCTC
>NW_004949109.1:5437391-5484707 GCF_000317375.1 Microtus ochrogaster
TCTATAATTCACAATATTTCTGTGTCAACTTTTTCAGTGACATAAAATTGAAAAAACTCAACTGTGAGGAATAAGGTGAAAGGTAATATAGTTGAAAAGCACAGATGTCAAAGAGGCTGAGTGAGCATGAGTTTTTTAGGCAGCAAAGTCGAGCAGCAGTCACTCACTTAACTAACAACGTGAAGCAATTTGTATGTGAAGATATTTGTTCTATGTGCAGTAATATAATAATGATAAGGCAGGCAAACATTCTGTTTCCATGTAGCTTGCAGATAATTGGAACTCTCAGGGAGACAATGATAAAAGAAACATACAATTTTCATTATTGATGATACTATGAAAAATATTTTATTAGACAGTGATTCGTCAGTAAGGATTTTTTGTCATATTTAGTAACCATAGAAGGTCTCTATGAGAAGGTGACTTTGATGTGTGGAGTGGTGTAATGAGATAAAGAGTTTAAAGATTGAAGTTAACTAATCATTTATAGCCCTGTACCAGTTAGAGAGGCCTCTGGGTAGACATCAGATTGCTATTGTTGACAGGTACATAAGAGATGAAAAGAGAAAATAAAAAGTGTACACATTAAGAAATTAACTTCCATACTTCCGTCTTTTCAGAAAATGAGGGAAAACATATTGAGATTTAAGTGAGGCAAGTGTTAAAGAAACAAGCAAATATAGGACTATTAATTTCAGACAGAGTAGATTGGTGATGCCTATCCTGGACCAACTGAGCTAATCTTCAGCTCTTTTGGTTTAGGCTAAATATAGCCATAATCTTTTGGTGTGGGAGGTCCTTCTGTCTATGTGTTTTTTTTTAATTGGTTATTGAATAAAGAGACTATCTTGGCCTGTTGATAGGGCAAAACTTAGGTAGACGGGGAGACAGAACTGAATGCTGGGAGAAAGAAGGGCAGACTCAGAGAAACGCCATGGATCCACTACAGGAGATAGATGTGCTTTGCTGGTAAGCCACTGCCCCATGGTGATACACAGATTAATAGAAATGGGATAAATTTACATAATTAGCCAATAAGAAGTTAAAGCTAATTAATTAAATCAGTGATTTAATTAATATGGTTTTTGTGTGGTTATTTTGGGGTTCTGGGCTCTGAAGATTGTGTGATTGTCACATACCTCCTGACATCAATCCCAGGAACTCATATGGAGGTGAAAGGACACACCCAGCTCTGCAAAAGGTGTTCTCTGATCTCCACATACATGCTGTGGGCGTCCATGCATGCACACATCTTACATCTCTCTCATACATGCTATATAAAAACAATAAATACTATATAAAACATAATTTATTCAAAGAAATTATAACTAAGCCATGCGAAGTTCAGATTAGAGCAAATCCAGATTTGTAGTGAAATGTAAGGCAAGAGAAAACTAATATTAACTTATGGTTTCCAGTAAGAAGTTGCTTAAAAATTTATTTGAGGGCTAGGTATGGAGACATATGTGTGTATTATTAAACTTTAATTTCTTCTTAGTATATTTTGTGATTTCTTTGCCTACCAAAAATTGTAATTCTACAAATGAGTATTTTATACTTACTTCCTTGAAAATCTTAAAATACCTGTGATGTGATCTCCTACAGAGAATGAAGTTCAGCCTCAGCTTCATATGGAAAACATTGTCTTTCCTTACTCAGACTGAGATTCTATCTCAGACGTTTCAGATTTCTTCCTCTTGTTGTTTTCACTTACTTTGAAATTGAAATTTTCTATCAAATTAGTCTTGCTTTCTACTTTTCAGTCTTTTGCATCTGAGACTAAGATATCAGCAACAATCCAAGTTCATACTTGCCATGTCAATATTGAACTCTCCCTGGAGTAATCGTTAGGAAAAATTGTAAATGATGCAACTGTTCAAAATTCAAATATTTGTGGCTTTGAAATAAATACAGACCTTTGTGCCCTCCTCTTACAGTATCTACCTGATCACAGACAAAAATAAAACTTAAAGTGCAACCATAGCTCACTTCTCAATTTTGTCCAATCATAAAATTGCAGCCAAGTGGTCACAGATCCACTCAGCAATTGTGGATTAAGTGCCAAGCATCCTCCATTTTGGATAGCTAATGCACTTCCATATATTTTCTTAGCTCCTGATTATTGGTGTATGTGAGTGTGTGTGTGTGTGTGTGTATATGTGTGTGTGTGTGTGTGCACATGCGTGCAAGTGCATGCGTGTGCATGCACGCCCCTGTATCTTGACCTGGACCTGCTCAAAATTGTGAGTTTCTGGGGACTGATTTCTATTCCTCTGTCTGTTTGAGGTCAATTCTTTCTACTAAAGAATTCTTTACAGTGCTTTTTTTCCCTACCATATATCTGTAGGTAATATTTCCATCCTATAATTCACCATCACCTTTCTACCAGAGATCCATATTCTGGCTGGTTATTTCTGCTTTTAACTTTCTTCTATCCAGGCATCATCTCCTCTATAATTCACAATATTTCTGTGTCAACTTTTTCAGTGACATAAAATTGAAAAAACTCAACTGTGAGGAATAAGGTGAAAGGTAATATAGTTGAGAAGCACAGATGTCAAAGAGGCTGAGTGAGCATGAGCTTTTTAGGCAGCAAAGTCTGTCTCATTTAATAAATATGCATTCATACTATAGTCTATTCCAGATCCTATAAATAAAACCTGAACCAAGTAGTATGTTAAAACTCATTTACTATCCACGTATGTATCACCATTAGATTCTGCCTTTGTTAATTTTTATTCTATGGCAGACACTGACCACTTCAGTAAAAGTCACAGCATCACTAGAATTTGACCCCAGTCAGTGAGGCAAATTATAAAGTGAGTAGGAAATGACTTTTAAATTTTGTGACCTTATATTTCTGCCCCTATTTATTATATGAGAGCCAGAGGAAGAAATTGAAAGAAGACAAGTGGTAAGCTCGGAAACCTTATCATAATTGGCAAGCTCTCTTCATATCTAGAGTGTATTGCTGTATGCCACATGATCATTAGCTATATCCCATAAAGTAGTGTGCTTACTGAAAATGTCTGAGTGTATGTTACTAAGCACAAACCTGACATTACTAAAAAATAGTTCAGTTATGAATCTATTTTTGAAAGAGTGGGAGAATAACACAGCTCAGCAAAATTCCGAATTTGACAGTGTTCTTTTTGGGTGGTGCAATTTAATAAAAAAATATCATTTGACACAACCCAGAATATTGAATCTCAAGGCCTGGTGAGTCAAAGTGCCTGGGGGATCAATATGACTGGTGACATGAAGCTTAGAAACCACACCAGAATCACCAACCTTTTATAGCAACTTTGAAAACACCATCATTCTTCAAAGTCATGAAGGATGCTTCTCAATCCTGACTCCCCATCTTCTTGCACTGCCTCGTTGGAAGCAGTCCATTTGGTGAAGTAATAGGAGAGTCAATAGACCTTCACAATCATTAAGATTGGCAACACTTGGATAGGTGCTATAGATGTAGTGCCGAGGAAGATAGGAACAGATCCTGATTTTTATGGAATTTTGAGGAAGACGGAAATATTATCTAAGTTAGCAAACAAGCAAACTCTGTTGCCAAACGGTGATAAAGGCTAAGAATGATCCGTGAAAGCAAAGAGGGAGACCACACGACTTAGTCAGGGACAGCTCTGGAAGCAAGCTACTCACTGTCTAATTCACTGGAATTGCAAACCTAAAAAGCAATTTAAAGTTAATATTGTAGAATTAATATGGGATTATACCATTGGCATTTAGGAAAGATCAAGGGATTTGAGAATAAGTTTAAGATTTTGATTTTAAAACCACGGCAAATAATATGTTGACATGACTAATTAATACATATAATTAATGGCAAATCATTTCATCTTCTCATTTTTAATAGCCTCTACTATAAAACAAGGTAATTAGATAACTGATTTAAAAATGTTTGTAAAATACTTATTACATTATGAAATTATTACTGTTGTTCTAAAATAGTGAAGAAGGTATGTCCTGTCAAAAATAATGACAGCTTTGCCAAATGGCAATCGGGTGCAGTTACAGATAACGTGAACCTAAAGTATGTCAGTGAGACCCCAGGCACTTGATTGACAGGTTCAGTCCATAGTGTCTCTGTAGAGCAGTAGCCACTAGTCCCTTTCTTTTCTTTAAAAAGTTGTCTACATTTGTAGGGGATTTTTGCCTTAGTCACTGTCACAGTTAGCTTTAATTGTCAACTTGACATGACCTAGAATGACCTGGGAAGAGAGTCTCAATGAGAGATTGTCTCTATTGGGTTAACTTGTGAGGACATGTGTGAGGAGTTGTCTTAATTAAGTTAATTGATATGGAAATATCCAGCTCACTGTGAGCAGCATCATTCCCTAGGCGGGGGGAGTCTTGGATGTGTAATAATAGAAAAACCAAATCAAGCTGTACTCACTCATATTTGGTTTCTAGCCATAAATAAAGGACATTGAGCTCATAATTCGCAATCCTAGAGAAGCTAAATAAGAAGGTGAATCCAAAGACAAACATATAGGCATCCTCCTGAATATTAACCTTCATCAGGCGATGAAAGGAGACAGAGACAGAGACCCACATTGGAGCACCGGACAGAAATCCCAAGGTCCAAATCAGGAGCAGAAGGAGAGGGAGCACGAGCAAGGAACTCAGGACCGCGAGGGGTACACCCACACACTGAGACAATGGGGATGATCTATAGGGAATTCACCAAGGCCAGCTGGCCTGGGTCTGAAAAAGCATGGGATAAAACCGGACTTGCTGAACATAGCGGACAATGAAGACTACTGAGAACTCAAGAACAATGGCAATGGGTTTTTGATTCTACTGCACGTACTAGCTTTGGGGGAGCCTAGGCAGTTTGGATGCTCACATTACTAGACCTGGATGGAGGTGGGTGGTCCTTGGACTTCCCACAGGTTAGGGAACCCTGATTGCTCTTCGAGCTGATGAGGGAGGGGGACTTGATCGGGGGAGGGGGAGGGAAATGGGAGGAGGTGGCAGGGAGGAGGCAGAAATCCTTAATAAATAAATAAATTAAAAAAAAAACACTTTTCTCCCCTAAGACATTGTCTTTCAGGATATTTTATCACAGCAACAACAACAAAAACAACAAAATGAAATTCAGACAGTTACCAAAACAGAAAACAAAATCCATACTGACAAACTGTGATTCAAAGGAGAGATTAATAAAAATAAATAAATAAATAAACAAAGGAGAGATTAATAGCAAGTCTCTTTGGTCCCTACTCATCTACAGTGACAGCCTCTGCAGTGTGAGAGACATCTCTCCAGTGGAAGAGTGTGTGACAAGTTTCTATTCCTGCTGACAAGACCACCCACAGACTGGTAAATCCAGGGTCTGTATAAGTCAGCAATCAAGATGAGGTCAGTCCTTAGGGAAATGGTCCAACCCAGGAGGTTTGTGTAGACAACTTTAGTCGTTCCAAACCTCCATGTCTTCTTTACAGAAAACCTTTTAGAGGGGGAAGGCTCCAAATCTTTTTCCCACCCAAGCCTGAAGGTCTGACACTTTAAGTTGGTTGTAAATGTAGATTTTGATACTTTTCACATGGCTTTAAGATGGTGCACCCAGCTTTTTTTTTTGCTCTTTTGAGTGTCTCTTCTTTGAAATCTACAACATGTAAATCTATCTTGGTGATTCCAAAACTGAGTTACACACAAGAAAGGGCCATAGAGTTTTTGAACACACAAATGTTAAACTCTCAAATATGAAAATTGTTATTCATTAAAACCAAGGTAGGATAGATAACTCAAATTTAAAGCTAAATTGTGAATTGCTATATTAGATAAGTGGAAATTCAAGACTCTTTCCTGCAAAGAGAATTACAGAAAACAATGATTTAACTTGGAGGATTTCTTCCATTAGACCAAAGTCACAAATTAATTAATGACCCCACCAAGAATCTATCAGTAAGAACATTACTTAACATTTTGTCAAGAACTTAACCTGTAACCAATATTCTGTCAAATACTTCCATGTATTTCAATACAGTCTCTATTGCAAACCTGTAAAGAAGTACAAACTATTAGGTTTCTCATTATAGAGTTAAGGAAATCCAAAATTTGAGGCACCAAAATGATGAATAAAAACTACCTTTCTCTTACTTAGTGTCAGGTATTATTATACATTTCTAACACTATGTTCATAGAAATAAAATGGTTCAGGGATCAGCTTGCTAACCTACCCTTACTGGCATCTGAAAGTTTATTAGGGCTCCCCATTTCAGGGCTTTCAGTCCATAGCTAGCACCATCACAGTGAACCTGAGGCAGGGCATTATGGTTGAAAAACACAGCAGAGGAAAACTACATCCATGAAGGAGAAAGAGCAATAAAACAAAGGGGGCAAAGGCACAATCATGGTCATGGCAGAACTGTAATGAGAAAGGCCTGCTTGTTCATCCTGGCTGCCCAGAACCAAAATAATTACACAGAAACTGTATTAATTAAATCACTGCTCGGCCCATTAGCTCTGGCTTCTTATTGGCTAATCTCTTATCTATTAATTTAACCCCTTTCTATTAAGCTGTCTATCAACACGAGGTCGTGGCCTACCAGCAAAGTTTCAGCATGTCTATCTCCAGCGGTGGCTCCATAGTGTCTCTCTGACTCTTCCTTCTTCCTCTCAGCATTCCATTTAGTTTTCCTTACCTAGCTCTGTTCTACCCTATCAGGACAAGCCAGATTCTTTATTCATTAACCAATAAGATCAACAAATATACAGAGGGACTTCTCACACCACAGGACTCTTTTTAAGAGCCCCCAAAAGAAATGATACAAATTTCCTTCAACTTACGACTAAGAATATACGTACTATTTAACTAGGCAATGATGGTGCACACCTTTAATCCCAGTACTTGGGAGTCAGAGGCAGCCAGATCTCTGTGAGTTCAAGGCCAGTCTGGTCTATAAGAGCTAGTTCCAGGACAGGCACCAAAGCTACACAGATAAACCCTGTCTTGAAAATAAAAAGGAATATATGTACTATCTAACATACATACTGTTCTTTTTTCATATAAATGAAAAATTATAATTACTTTTGCAGACTAGAATGTGAATAAAACTTAGACATTATTCTAAGTGAAAGGTTCCAGCGACTCACTTTCTGCCATCTCTCAATACCATCAAATTACAAATTAATTAATTAAACCTTTGATTAGGTCAAAGAGTCCTTAAAAATTATTTCCCAAAAGTTCTACTTCCAAATATTGCATCAGTGCCCCATATTTTAACACATGATCTTTCATATTCAAGTCCATAAAAATATATACACCTACAGACATGCATATATAAACTCTTCACAACACTGTGTAGTTTTGGATAAACAAAAAAAACCACATTGATCTCATTTTTACAGATGAAGAATTGAAGGTACATGGATGATAAAAAGAATGTACTAATGTTACATTGTAGGTGTCTGGCATGGGATTTTTATAATTTACTCCGACTCTAGACCAGGCTCTTTGTCACTACTATCATACATATATACAAATCATCTCTCAAAAACAGTGTGCTACAGATGTTTATATAGCTGCCACATGGGTATCACGGATACTCAGTACTCATGTAAGTTATTTCTGTATATAATATTCTTAATGACTACCCTATCACAGATGCTTAGGAGAAATAGCTTCTACAGGACTGATGGTCATATGTAGGAAACTCAGGGGCATTAGACTTGGAATATCAGTTTAGTAAGAATTTTTGCAGCCCATCTGTATGTCAGCAGAAATAGAAATGGGAAGACTTGATGGACAAGTATAGTAATCCCTTTTTAAGTTCCCACATGTCATTTCTGAAATACTTTACCTCCTCTTTGCTTTTCTACCACCTGGACTGGTGCCAGGAAGAGAGCACATCTGAAAAAGTTAACTGAAAATATTTCTCCAGCACTTGATGCAGGCACTGTAAAAAACAGAAATGTGGCATCTCTGCGTGAGTCCTCGGTGCCCATTGTCACATGTATCACTGTTCCAAAAGTCCTTGCTCTCAGGACCCCATGAAATACTTTGAAGCTACTGAAAAACACATAGAATCATGGAGTATGTAACAATACTTATTTCCTTACAAAATGCAACAGAACTAATATATATGAGCTGATTTCACAGTAACAAACCCATTACATGTTTCTCGAAAAGCACTACTTTCCAAAACGATCATTTTTATGATGAAGAAAACATACTTCTTTTTATACATTTTAGAAAATCTAATGCTGTGTTTAGCCAAACTCAAAGGATTTTCATATCAAGGTATTCTGATATCATGCATATGTATTATAGTAATGAGAAAACTCACTGCACACCTGAAATATTAAAGATAATTTTTATCCATCAGATTTCCTGAAGGAGACTCAGAGACCTCCAGTGGCCTTACAATCACAGTTTGAGAGTCACTGTGAAAGAAGCTAAAATCAATTATTGTACATGAAGGAATATTAAAATCATGGTATTAAAAAAAGAAGTAACTGAACAAAAGATTTAGACATTTTCCCAAATAATATATATGGACAATTACTCAAAAAAGTAAAAGATACTCAAACACATTAGTCATTTAGGGAAGTGCTACTAAACCCTGCAGTGACATGCAACTTCACACTCATAGGGAGGCCTGTAATCCACAAGACAGAGTCTCCTGTCATATTAGTGAGGATACAAAGAGATCCCAAGCCTTCTACATGGCTGGAGCTCGGGAATGGTAAGGCTGCATTAGAAAATACATTATCACTCCAGCAAACCATTAAACACAGAGCTACACTATGATCATAACTTAAAGGTTTCAACACACCAAAAAAAAAAAAATCAAATCACCTGAGGCCTGTAGCAGAGGTTTCCTTATTTTGCTGTAATCTACCTACATGATATTGCCATCAATGTATATGCTGTCAAGTTTCTTACTACGGAACATCACTACTTCAGTGTTCAAACAACAAAAGATTACAGATACTTATCATTCCTTCAGTACTCTGAAGTGAAGAAAATCATTAAGAAACCTTTATGAGTATATTCTTAGACAAGCAGATGGAGGGCTGAGACTGCCCACAAGAACAAGCACCTCTCTATTTTAACAGGCCTATCCTAGACAACTATGCCTATTATCACAAAGTTGAGGGAACGGGATGGCTTCATTTAATACCACACTCCGCACTGAGTCTGAACCTGACTTTTCCCATTGTTCATGGAGCTGGAAGACTGGGAGTCAGGTGACAACCCTATCAAGGAACATAAAAACATCTGAGTGTACATTCCTCACTGTCAAGAGCCAACTGACAGACTAACACTCAGTGAAATTTTGAAAATGGACAAGAAAAGACCCATGGATAAAGTGGCAAAGGAAGCCAACAGCAAGCAGAAAGGAATTGGAGGAACTATGAAGAAATTCTACAACTCCATCCAGCAATGGGCTACCTTGCAGTGAGCCTTTGTTGATGTAGCCTGGTTCTGAGTGACATTCCATATCCGAGCCATGTTTCTCACTTTTACAAGCCTTTCTTTGGATTTTCTAACACTAAGTAGATTAAGGCAGGAAAATGCCACAATTTCAAACCTGGAGAGTTAAAATTATTTTTAATAATTTTAATAACTCTTGAAAGTGCCCCAAGCCTGCACGATCGGTGCTATTGGAACTTAATCACTGAGGATACAGAAAGGAGAGAAGAAGGTGAGGAGAGGAGGTCAGCATCTGTTTGTCTGGACCTAAGAGATGAGGACATCCCTACTAGCGATTTCTGGTCTTCATGCTTTCAAATTCCTTAACAGCTAACATGTCTGAGTCTGATGTTTAAGGCCATAGTAGCTTGTGTTGAGTGCCGGTAATTCACCTGTCTTTCTAATGTGAGTCTTCCTGATACAGGTTAATGAAATAAAGTCACTTAAAAAAGAAGCTCTCAACTGATCAAAATTCAAAGATTAACTGACCAAAGGGTTCCCAATTAATACATTTACAACACAACTCCTACACTTGATGTTTAAGGAACACTGTAGAAGAGGAGGTAGAAAGATCATCAGAGGCAGAAAAGTCCAAGAAGACAGTCTTTCTCCAAAACTAAACTAAATTAAACTAAAATAAAGAAGACACAAAGTGTTTAGGTATGCATTGTGTATCTGGGAGAACTTGGGGGTGAATATGACCAAGACATATTGAAATTCTCTAAAAAAAGATAAAGTATGTTATTTTAAAGATGGTGATGGCAATTTTGTTCCTATTCTCATTCTGAAGGTCAGCAAATTAGACCATTGAAGTATGTAACACCTGCACAGACTCCACGTGGAACAATTTATCTATTAAATTACTGAGAAGTTCACAATTTCCAAAAATTATTAAGTTCAAATTACCTTGCAGACAGTGAGATTAGAAGCAAACATTTCCTTTTATGTGATCTTACTAGATCATACTGTGTAACCATCCCTCATCGTAAACAATTGAAAAGCAGAGGATAATAACAAACCTCTTTGACTTGTATTAAAACCATAAAATTACAACTCAACAGGAAACGAGTTCAGTGAAAGTAACAGTAGATCTATTTCCAACTTCTATATTTCCTCTGTGCTTCCTTGGGTCATAAGAAACATTTGAGTCTGTATAATGTTTGCCAGGATATCTCTTCAGATGTCAAACTTTGCCCTGTTTCATTTTGCTTCCTGCTCTGAACTGTACTGACATCATGATTGGCAGGAAAAACCTCATGTCAACAGCTGTGGCTCTATTAGCAATTTCTAAAGAGAGTCAGCTTTGTTTGTTCATCAATTCTTACTGCCAGGGTACAGAATCTGGCCACCATTTCTCTCTGGCTCCAGAGCTGTCATCATTGTAATCATTTTTTTTTCCTTTCAAGAGAAGTCTTTTGCACTTTTAAAGGCTTCTGATATGACAGCAACATTGTGGCATGCTGTCTACTCCAATACATCATTTTGGAGCCTGCTATCTCCTTCCCCACCCTAAGCAGTAAAATATTGCTATTGAGGAATATGACTATATTTCAGATGTCTATATTAAATGTCAAATCTTTTTAAATCATATCTACAGCTTTGAACAGATTCTTATAAATAATATTGAGTTTAATGATCAGTTAAAAATAACATGAAACATGTTAATGATAGAATTTACCTTATCATTTTTGAAAGACCCACTCTATCAAAAGTATTTAATAGAGCTCTTGACATGCACTAAGAGCTCGCAGAATGCTAATTAGACAAGATACTTCTTGTATTTGGTTTCCTGATGACATAACATTTGAAAAAGGTGAAATTTAAGAGTAAGATTACTTGTTTCAAATATCCATCCTTGGTTTACTATATCAAACATCTTTATTTAACAAAGAAAAAATGGCATTGTACACACATTTAAATTTAAATTCCAGATTGAAGTATATATATTAAAATGTTAAAGGCTAGCATCAATGTGTAAGAGAAGACAACCTACCACAGATGATGCATGATTCTAAGGAAACAGTGTCTTCCAGACAGAGCAGGGCTGGCACACATATAAACTCACAGAGACTGTGCTAGCACACACAAAGCCAAACAGGTTCAACCCACATTGGGTTACCAGCACTGAGAAAGGTAAGTAGATATTGGTCCCACCATATGCAATTTGTCTTAGTTCTTGTCTGTCGCTGTCTGTGGGACCAGCCTCCAGCAACAGGTCTCAAAGGGAAATTCATAAAGTTGGTAAAAGACATTCCCATTCTCTTTTGATGGTTTCCTTATTTATTCTCTAGTCTTCTGTATTCATTCTGTCTTCTCTCATTGTCAGTTAAAGAAAGAAGGCCTTCCAAGATGAAATTAAGGTCCATGTGACAGCAGAAAGGTCCAGTCTCTTCTGATGGACTGAACTGGATCCAGAACAGCCATATAAAGACATATTTATTGATTGTTACATAAAGTATTTCCTCATATCATGGTTCCTAATCTTAATTTACATATCTCACTGAAGGAGAACATCACATACCTCCATGACTTTAGTCATTTATTTTGTATCATGTGTAATACAAAATAATACAAGAGTCCAAGGTGTGCCTGAGGTTTCTTGTGATCAAAGTCATGGGATGGCTGCAGTGCCCCTTCAGGAAAACAATCACTGTTTTCCACAATGATTCTTCAATTCTAATATCTGCTCCACACAGTGATTCTGCTAAATTCCTACAGAGTAAAGGTAAAAACATCTTTTTCATCACCCTTACATGATCAAAAACAAAATCATCCCAATAATCCATATATATTTGCATCTAAGTAACTCATTACAGATTAACAGAACATGAGCAAGCAGAAAGTATTTTGTTTCACAGCCAACTCTTTTGTTGGCAGGCTATATATTGCAGTTACAAAGAAACAATCAATGATTTTACTATTTATCTTGAAAGTTAATTTTATAAGGAATCTCAAAAAAATCACAAACCTAAAGTTTTATACATAAAAAACAATAAGTCAGTTGTACTTTAGATCTTTAAGGTACATATCCATTCATCCATAAAGTTGGAGGTGGGGAGGCTCTGGGAGGGATTAGGATAGGGGAAATACAATCAAATTATATTGTATAAAATTTTAAGTAGAAAATTAACAAAATATTTTGCCTAGCCTCTGTCTTGCATTTTTAGTCCCCACTCCCACCACAAAAGAAGAGGGAAAAAAAAGCTATATTGTAGAAACAGCAATTTTTAATTTTAAACTGTTGGAAGTATGGTTTTTGAACAGATTTTGATTCCAAACCCATGGTTACCAAGACTCCTTATTAGTTTTCCTTCTCAGTATTTTACTCTCTGGTGTTTCAAACATTCTGAGTAAATCATGAAGTGAAGGTGAGCAGCTTGGGATTGATTTGTTTTTGACATTTTCTTAGTACAATGTGTGTGTGTGTTTGTGTGTGTATGTATGTACATTGAAAATACTCCCTTTTCATTGATTGCTTTTAGAAACTCTGCAAATAAATAAATAAATAAATAAAACTATTCATGCACATGCGTGACCAATTTGCTTTCTTCTGTTTTTCTGTCTTTGTGCCTTATGGGTAAGCTTTGAAATCAGGTTGGGATATCCAACTTTATTTTATTATATGGAGATATTCTTGAATGTTATAGATCTTAATTTCTATGCTAATATTAGAATTAGTTTATCAGTATCTACAGAAAGAAAATCCTGTCATTTTGTATGAGTTTGTTTTGACTCTAGAAATCAAAATGAGGAGAATATACAGTGTAACATTCTTGAGTCTTCTAATTCATGATCATCATATATCTCACTCTTTCTGTTTGTTTTTTTGATTTCCCTAAGCAAAGTTTGGTAGTTTTCAGCAAATATTTAGCCAAGCTCATTACTAACTATTTTACACTAGCTGCAATAGAGAATATTGTATTTTTTACTTCTTATTTTTGGGAAGTTATTTTTGTTGTTTTATAAACAAGATCTAACTATGAAGCTCAAACTAGGTTTGAACTCTTGAATTTCTTTACCTAGTCCTCCTAAATTTTGAGACTAGAAGCATGCACCTACAAGAGTGACTTATTTTTATTATTTTAATGATTCTGTTCGCACATAGAGTCACATTGATTTTAAATACTAACTTTATTTCATAATTGTTTCAAACTTGTGTGTTGGTTTAATTGCCTTTTTATGGATTGCCCGATTTTCTATATAGACATCAAATGCTTTTTTTCTGAGTCTGTTAAGATGGTAATATTTATTTTTTAATCTATGAGTATGGTAAAGCAAAAAGAATTTTAAATTTTTAACCAACTAAATTTTAATAGGATAAATTTCTCTGGATGAGCATATGTTACTTATTATATTACTTCTTTTATGTATTGTTATATGCCATTTGTTAAATTTTTGTTATTTTTGCTTCTTAGTTCATGGACAGACATAGTTCTGGTTTTCTTTATTAACACTGTTTCTTGAATATTTCTTTTCCAATGTAATACTGGTTTCATAAAATTAATTGGAAATTACTCCATTCTCTACTGTTTTCTGTACAGATCAGTTTGGGGTAATATATATTTCCCACCTTAAGCATTTCTTTGAATTTTCTGATAAAGCTTTGAGTAGCAAGAGTTTCCATTTTAGGAATAGCTTCCAGTGATATTCCATTTGTATTACATATAAATTTGCTTAGGATTGGCAGCTTGTGTTCTTTCAAGGACTTTCTCCATATAATTTTAGGTTTTAGACTTTGTTGCCAAGATTTAAAAGTAAAATCTCATTACCAATGGAAAATTTGTAAAATCTGCAGGAATGCTTTCTCATTTCTATACTGATATCTTTCTTTTTCCCCTCATTGTTCTGTATACAGAATAATCACATTTATAAATTTTTCAAGAGTACTAGCTTTTGGTTTCATTGATCTTCTCTGTTGTTTATCTGCCCTCTTTGTTATTCCCCCTTTCCAAGGGTAATTTCCTACTGATTGTTCCTGATTGCTTAGATTTAATCTATGTTTCATGTCTGTGGTTGTTAAATTAAAATTTAGGTAATTTCTTGTGAATATTTCTACTTTTTCAATACAAAAATTTAACATCAGCCTCAGGCCATCTTCTCCTATTAACCACCTCCTATCTCCCATTTCAGCCTTTCTACACCAAATAGTCAACTCCCTTTTAACTTTTTCCCCAAGCATTCGAGTTTTATTAATTATTTGGGAATTCCATAAAAGTATCTCAATCATACTCACTTTTCATTCCTCCCAGATCTATTTTCCTCTTCTTGCACCCTCCCCCTGCAAACAAAACAAAACAAAACAAAACAAAAAGCATCAAGTTCAATTTGTGTTTCCCACATACTCATTGAAGCATGGTCAAATTCCCAATGGCCAGCCCCTTAAAGATAACTGAGTCTTTCTGGAGGCCATGATGATCTCTGCTTTCTGTTCTGTCACTCAGAGGAGCCCATATTGATCCAACATGGCTAGAGGACATGTTGATGTCTCTGGTGTTTGTTGCCCCCTATAAATTTAATGCCCCCTATAAATTTGTTGCCCCCTATAAATTTAATGTGCATATCTGTTTCTTTGCTTCTGAGATTTTTGCATTTCTTGGCTAATGTTTATAGTGGTACAATGACTTCATGCATAAGTGGAATCAGACTTTGAGTATTTGGAATAAAACACCAACTCAGTATCATTTATCATATACGATCTTTTTGTTGTTGGTGGTTGGGATTTTTGTTTTTTTTTTTGTTTTGTTTTTCGAGACGGGGTTTCTCTGCAGCGTTGGAGCCTGTCCTGAACTCACTCTTAGACCATACTGGCCTTGAAATTACAGAAATCCACCTGTCTCTACCTACCCAGTGCTGGGATTAAAGGCATGTGCCACCACCGCCCAGCTCATCTATGATCTTTTTAACATGACTTTGAATTTTTCTTGTCAGGTTATTATTGAAAATTTTTGCTTCTATATTGGTCATGGAAAATGGTTTTCTTCTTTTATATGTCCTTATCCAATTTTTATATTAGGTTAATATTGGTTTGATATTATAAGCTTGGTAGTGATCCTCAGCTTTCTGGTTTTTTGAATGTTTCAAGAGCCATCTCAAAGATCACCACAGTTCATTTTCTTCTTATTATCACTATGTTTGGCTGATAAATCTGTAATCTCTGACAAATCAACATCTTTATATATTTCTTTAGTTACTTATTCTTCTAGTTAGGATGGCAAAACTATATTGTTATTCTATCAGAGCTGAGAGTAGAAATTCTGGTGGTTTTTTATTATAAATGATTATGAAATCACAATGCTGATTTGTATTCATTCTTTAATGTAACTGAACATTGAAAAAAATTATATAAGGTTATCATAATATTTTCCAAATCCTAGTATCATTTAAAATTTCTTCTTTAATCTGTTACACAAATATTTAAAGAATATGGATGATGTCTTCAACAATATTATATTTAGACATGATCAGTGTACACAACTATCAAGTCTCTGATCTCTTGAAATCTATGTTCTATCTGTGAGGTAGAGGTATCACATAAATTTGACAGTATCTTATAATGATATTTGCAATTAAGTAATAGAACAGTGAATGATTCAGAAGTGGCAAGGATGACAGCAGGGTACCACTTTATCGAATATTATGGGAAAAAGTTTCTGTAATGAAGACTTGAGAACTAAAAGACCATATGTGAGCTTATTTCATAACTAAGAAAAGAACGATCAAGAAAAAGATTTTCAAAGCAAATAAATAACACTGGTGCTTTTGTAAGACAGGAATAAGAAGCAGACTGGAACTAAGTGTAAACGAATTTTAAAAATAGTGCTAGAGAGATAAGCATATGGTAAATCTCAAAAAGCTGTTTAGGCTGTGGTTTATGCTTGTAAAATTACTGCCTAGCTAGTAATATAGAGCATGAATCCTAAGGACCAAAATGGAAACAATTGCATTAGCCACTTAGGAAGCTGATGCAGTTTTCAAGCTGTGACATCCTGGTGGTTTGACTTTAATGCTGAGTGACTGGAATTTACACTTGTAGGGCATAGTCAACAGGGTATATGGAACTGATGGGGCAGGAGAATGGTTGGTTGTGATACAGAGATGAATTAAGGGCTATTTCCAGGTTGTTCACTAAATAACTGCTTCTTTATGGAACATGTTACCTAAGAGAAGAGGGTTTAGAAGGAATTTCTCATTATATTTGGTCTCCAAGTAGAAGTGTCAAGTAGCTAATAGAATATGTGTTGAACCACAGAGAAAAATTTATGACTGAAAATATAGCCATATTCATTTGGTATTTCTTAAGTTAATTTGCCTTCACCTGATGACCCTGTTCTGTTTGGAAATATTTGCTTTGCCTGTCTCTGGATTCCATCTGCTTACCTTTTGGCGGTCCTGATGGCGGACCAGCCAGGCATTCAGGTTTCAAATAAACAGAGGCAAGGATGGAATGCCCTCTGGTGGGTGAGGGACAGGACTTAGTAGGCAGGTTTCATGGTCAATGAGAAAGTCACAGCAACAAAATATTAACTCGGTGGGGAGGGGGCACTGTGGTTTTATTGCAATCCAGGACTTCCATGGGTCGTATTTTGTGTGAATGTGGTGGCTGAAGCACAATTGCTTAGTCTGAACAATGTGCGTTCAGATAGATTATGTTTCTAAGGCCTGATGGGAGATTAACACAAGGACTGTTAAGAAAGCACAATCGTGCAGAAGAAAGGGATAATCTGGAGAACCTGCGCGAAAGGTAGCAGTTCAATTTACAATCTAAAAGCTTAACTTGGAATTAGAAAGGATGCCGAGGCAACATAAACTAACGGTTTACTGCACGTCTGTATTCTAGATGAGGAGGAAAGTACCAGCTTCCGTTGAGGCAGAGGCATCTTTTATCCTGAGTGAGGAAACTCTGTTATCTCTTTTGACCAGAAGAGGCAGGAGATAACTGAATCCAAACCCTGGCACTGTTCACGAGCATTCAAACCATTCTCTTGGAATCCAGATGTTCCCAGCTACTAACACTTCATAGTCTCATACACTTGCTGACTCAGTTATTAATTTGACATTGGAAAATACCAGTGCTTGGATAGAGTAGACATATTTTTATAGCGGCCAATCTTATCCTCGATGGGCTATTAAGTAGACGTGTTCCCAACTCAGTTCTGAGAATCAAATTTAGCTCTAGAATCTAGCCATATTTTCTCTTTGTAAGGATATATATATATATATATATATATATATATATACCTGTTAACATTTAAATAAATTCATCCTAATTTAAAATTTGCATCCATTTTTGGAACAGAATATTTGACTTTGTCTTCCTTCCCTTTTAATATTGGAAAGAAATTTACATTTTTAAAAACCCCACAACTTGCCCTAAATGTCTTCTATATTTACTTCTCTCCTTTGAGCAAATTTCTTTCCCTCTGGCTTGAGAAATTTTACATTTTTAGGAGATGGAGTAAGTTATGAACTGGTTCCACAAAATTTACTGCTATAATTAGAACTCATGAGGAAGAAGATACAGAAAGAGAATATTATTTCAAAAAAATTCTGTCTTAATATTTAGAAAAAAGAAGTAATAATATTTGTATATAATTATAAATGCTTAATATTTCAAAAATAACCCCATATTTTGAGGGAGTAGGTAAGAATATTGGCTTTTTTTTCCTTTATAGAATTAAACTCAGCTCTACACTCATGTTAGTCATGTGTTCTATGCCTGATCTGCATTTCCAGCCTAAAAGACTTTTACTTTAAATATTCAATATTATCAGGTTCCCTCAAGGTGTCATATATTTTATAAGAAAACCTTAAAACTCCAGTCCACCTACTGTTTACATTGTTTTCAAGGTGGATTTTAGGCTGCTTTTGAACAATGCAGTCATAATGTTTACAGCCATCTTCTCAAAATGCATTCAGAAACTCAGTTTAGAAACACCCACGTATACCACTGGGAGTTTTATCTTGGCCAAACACCAATATGCAAGTTTGAAAGAATATTCTCAACACAATGAGCTAAATTATGAAGCTGAGAGTTTTATCTTAAACTTACATGTATCCCTCTTGTGGACTCAGATAATTTTGACTCCATGAGTTTCAGTAAATCCAGAAAATAGGTGTTTGAGTCTAAGAGTTCTCAGAGAACAAGTGAATACGTATCACCGACTGCCATAATGTCTAGTTACATCCACACGATTTCATAGTTTATCATTACTATAATTGTTTTGGTCTTACATCCAATGCTGATGAGAGACATGTGTCAATCAAGGATTGCTGTGTTAATTGGTAGATCAATTCATACACAGTTACGGTCAGTGTTAGAGAATTCTTCCACACTCTCAGAGATATTTTACTTGAAAGAAATACCATGTTTACTCAATGATGCAGTAATGGTTTTTGTATCCTCCAGAGTTTTCATTTTTAAAGACAAGCAATGGTAGATATGGAAAGATAGCAAAATAACAAACTCCTAAAAACAAGATGACTTTTTCATCAACATACTGAACTCAGAGCCTATGAATCTGCCAAGGACATTGCTCTTATGGTCCTGACATAATGCTAGATAATCAGGGACCAGATAATTCTAGGAGTCTTCGTCATTTGTTGAGAGTATACAATATAACTATCACTAGCAAAGAAATAAGATGCATTGAATACAGTTTTCAAGTAAAGCATATCTTTTCACTGTTTTCTTTGTATTTGCTGTGGCCTCTGCCTGGACCACAGTTCCTGAAGATCTTTGAATATCTGATTCCTTATCATTCATCAGGTCTTTGTTTTTAGAAATTCATCAAAAAAGATAAATATGTTGTCTTGGAAGACTATGAAATAGTTTTATTTCTAAGACATTTATTTATTTTTCTCTTTCTTTTGTGGTTTTTTATTTTGGATTTTTTGCTGTATTTTTTGTTTTTGCTTTAGTTTTCCAAGACAGGGTTTCTCTAAAACTTTAAACCCTGTCCTAGAACTTGCTCTGTAGAGATCTGTCTTTTTCTGCCTTTCAGGTGCTGAGATTATAGGCATGTGCCACCACTGTCCGGGATGACATTTACTTTTAGTAATATACTATTTTCTAATACTGCCCACAGAACACTGTAATTGTGAGAAGATATCAGTTTTTGCCACTGTTTCCTAATGTTTCTAGCATTTCTATGTTCGGGTACACATTCAGTTTCCAAAGACTAATACACGTACGTATAGAATGAAGTCCATGCTTCAGAGCTTCTCTCTTGAATGGAAACTGGTTATTTCCTAAACTGAAAGTCGTACTGTCACAAACTCAGTTATCTTTTCTTGTGTGAGAATTCAATGCCTAAATCAAAAGTATTTGGGGAAAACTGTATCTGTACTAAATACATACGGGCTTTCTTCCTTGTTATTTTTTTTCTAAAGCATACACTATGGCAAGAGCTCACTTACTTCTTAAGTTATACAATGTTGTTTTATAACATAATTAAACTGTTGACATAGTTAAATTGTATCATGTAGAAATGATTCAAGATCTGCAAGTGGATGTTCATGGGTTATAGGGAAATACAATGCATTCTGCATAAATAATGCACAGATTTTATTGTCCATGTGGGTTGCTAGAAGCACTCTCCCCACAGATGTTCAAAGGAAAACTGCATATCCAAGAGCCACAATTTTCTTTTCCTGGATCTTGCTTGTCTTCCATGCTTGAAATTGCCATTTGACATTCAAAATCATTTGTCTTGTGAGTAGATGCTGGAGGGGGTAAGGAATAAAGTAAGAGGCTGTGGCCTGTCAGAAATGGGAGCTGAATTCCCAGTTCCTGCCTGAGAATAATTGGTAAAAAAAAAATGCCCAGCATTTCCACTGGTGTTAGGAATAATGGGTAACAATGCAACATGATACTTTATTATTGCTGCTATTTTTTCAGCTTTGTGAAAAACTAACCTACTCAAGGCTGCAATTACAAAGAACATTTCCCACTTCACTGCACAGTACCGAGCTGAGCTTTCCTCACCACTGGGAACAAATAGGAAGAGGAAAGTTTGCTTTTAACAATAGCACAAGAAAATCATCAGACTGACTCCTGGAATAGGGCATGGGTGATTATCTCACAGACTCTTAAAATTCCAGACAGTGAGGTCTAGAAATGGGACAAAATTCCTCTGAAATCACTGCCCATCTGCCACAGATTAGTAGAATCACGACAGTGCTTACGAGCATTTTTTTGCAATGATATAAATTGTCTATGTTCCCTCACACTGAATTTAAAACATTCACTTTGCAATTGTAAGGTGAATTCTTAAGAATGTA
Organism: Microtus ochrogaster; assembly: GCF_000317375.1. Lineage (NCBI taxonomy): Eukaryota > Metazoa > Chordata > Mammalia > Rodentia > Cricetidae > Microtus > Microtus ochrogaster. Next base: position 5,458,114 of record NW_004949109.1, read on the forward strand.
CCTAGAGTTTGTATAACTGTACATTACATATATCTTAATTAAGGAACTCCCCTGTTTGCTTTAATAATAACAGTCCTAAGTGGCTGTGGGGTGGCTCAGTAGTTAAGGGAGCTCGCCATGAAGTCGGATATTTAGTCTCTCAAACCCATGCTGTGAAATGAGAGAACTGGCCCACATGAGTATGATTGTATGTTTCTCATGCACACACACACACACACACACACACACACGTAAATAAATGTAAATATTAGTTTTAATTAACAATTCTAAAAGAAATGCCCATGCAAGGAAAATAAACCAGCTTTAAAACTCAACAAAGACAGAAATAATCATTTTTAAGTGAGCCCCTTCTTTCCAGTTTTATTTGTCTTTTACTAAAAATGATTCTTCTTCTAACACACAAAGCATTCTATTTTCATTAGGATGAACACATCTTTTTAGATAGAAGGTGGACAAAACAGGAGCGAACTTTGTCTAGATTGATGATCAGATAAGATAGGTATATCCTGTAGCTAAAGTGAGGTTTCGCATGTGTAAAAGCTGATAAAATACTCAAATTCCTTCCAAAACCTCTAAATGAATGATAAGTTTTCATATAATAATTTCTCTGATTTCTGTTGGAATCCCGTAATGTAGGGGATACTGATACTGTAAAATCAAATGTGTTAAGAAGACTCTAAAATAACATTTATTCCTATTCATAGTTGCTGAATCACTAATCGCCTTTCTCTTTTAACCAGTGACTAATAACTTTAAAAATATATTGCTGATACACTTTTTCCAGAGGTTTTAGGAGAGTAAGGCTGCATACTCAGGGACAAGGCTGATGTAAAGAGAAAAATAATTAATGTGATATTTTTCCATTTGAAAACAGGGTCAGTTTATGAATTCAGAGCAGTGTTTTGTTTGTTTGTTTTAATGAAAAAAATGTTGCTGTTGTTTCTTTTTCTTTTTATATTTTCATTTTTTCTCTTATTGGAAATAGATCTTTTTCTCCTTGCAGTGATATTTCATTTATATTTAAAAAAAATAAAGCTTGCCTGAAGTTCAGAGAGTAAAACAGACACACTGGCCAATCCTACAGACCAGGCAGTAATAATAACATCTTTAATGCCAGTATCTACACTAGTTTGCCATAGAAACTGGGAGGTACATGCCTTAAATCCCAGTGATGCATGCCTTTAATCCCAGAACTAGGGAGGATTATGAAACAGGAAGAGACCTCTCTCAGTCTCAGTCTCATTCAGAGATTCCTGAAGGCAGGATCGCCATTTCAGACGGAGGTTGAGGTAAGAATCAGTGGCTGGCTGTTTTGCGTTTTGGATCTTCAGGTTGAACCCCACTTTCTCTTTCTGAGTTTTATTACTCATGCTTCATCTCTTACAATATATCCTGATTACTGTTCCCCATTCCTCTACTTCCTGTTCCTCCCCACTTCCCCTTTTCTCCAGATACAATCGCTTTTTATCTCTCATTAGAAAAAAATGGGCTTCTAAGAGATAACAACCAAACATGACAAAATAAAATGTAATAAGAAGAAACAAAAACTATAATATTGAAGTTGGACATGGAAACTGAACAGGAGGGGGAAAAGTGTCCCAAGAACAGGCACAAGCATCAGAGACCTACTAGTTCTCATAATCAGGAGGTCCATAAAAATACTAAGCTAATAACCACAATATATAAACTGAAGACTTGCTAAAGTGTTTGAAGACCATCTATATATCTAAAATATGAGGCTAAATAAAGCTTAATTCTGTCTACATCTAAGCCCTTACTACAAGTTCCATTATTGTCTTAATTATCCTAAATGGTTTGTAATAGTAACTTTCAAGGACTATAACATTACATTACAATTTTAAATGAGTTTCATAAGTACAATATTTTAAATAAGAGTAGAAATATATATATATAAATACACAGTATGTTATAACAAAAATAACCTTAAATTTGTATCAATATATGAAAATCTATACCAATGCATATTTGAGACTAGTAGTTGCATTTTAGTTTAAAAGTAGATTCAATAATCTACCTTTTAATCCTATAATTCCTATATAACTCCTGTTTTGTGTTCATCCCCTATTCCCATTTTTTCACTATATAGGAGGGGAAGGATAAATGAAAGAAAAAGAAAGTAATCCCTTATCCAACTTCCTTTCTTTAGTTTCTTCCCTGATTATGAGCAGTAACAAACTGTAACTAACCCTCCTATACAATGACAAATATCCATAACCCACTGAACATCCAAAAAACATCCACCCCACCTCTCTGCAATATGGGTATTGTGTTCTTAAAAACTACTTCCTTTTGTCTAAGATTGACTGCATCTTTAGGGCACCCTGAGAGAATCGGATTAACGGTTGTCATAGGAGAGCTAACTATTGTCTGGTCTCCGTGTGATGAGAAAAAAAGGGTAATCTGAAGTCTTAGTTGGAGCAGTCTGTGATGCTGTACCATCTCAGATAACTGTCTTGAAATTGTCCTGAGAAATTTATAGACCAAACTTGATCTTTGAGTGGTGTTTGTCAGTTTAATAGCATTACCACAATCCAGGTGGAATCATCACTGAGGGGCCCCATCATCCTTTGGGAGACATCAAAGGTCACTGTTAGGAATGGTCACAGTTCACTACAGAACACTGTAACATCTTAAATGCCACATACAATAGATCTCTGAAATGTTAGAAGACCATAATGTATTATGTACATCTGGTGTACACACACAGTTGTTCCTAGTTACCTGTTTCAGACTCAAACCTGAAAATATGTGCATAAAAGTAGTTAAAGCTTATTTCTATGAGTAGTTAGTATTCTACATGACAACTAATAGCATGACACAAATTAATGTATATTATAAATAATATATAATCTTATTGATTTTGAGATAATATTTAAACATTAAGAAAAGTTTTAAAGTGTCAAAAAAACAAAAAATTATGAGATTAATGGCAATTAAATAGTCCCTTAATTTTGGTTTTCTTCAGTCCCATAACAGGTGGCTCTACTGATATGAGATAGAGATTTTGGATTTTTCTTTGGAAAGCATGCATGGATTTAAAGGAGAAAGCCTTTAAACTCCAAGGTCTGCTTTAATTTTTGATTGAATTGGGGTCACAGAAATACTATTTGCCTTCTATGTTTGTACAGAGGAGCAAAAACAAGCATTTGGCAAGGTATATGAAAACTAACCTGTAAGAGGTATTAATAAGCCAATTTACTATTATTCTTGGGGCATTTTCTATTGATGATTTATTCTACTGTCTCATTTATCCAGTGGTCTTAGACTCTTTAACTGAATGCTTTTGATCTCTTGAGAAGATAAAAGCAATACACTGTCCTATCCTAATTTTGGGAGTTCCTTTTTTGCGGGGGCAGGATATATTTTTGTTAAGGCAAAATGTTTTCTGGCAATTGAAAAAGTATTATCTTTAAATCATAATATTTCTTCAGACATGATCAAATAAAAGGTATTTGTTGATCTTAGAAGTTAGTTTAGATTGAATAACCAAGCTGTTGATGAAGTATTGCATCACCTATACAAGAAGTCTCTTCTGTTTAAATCTAATCCTTATATATCTAGATGGTATTCATATCTTTTCTTCTATGGAAACAATAGCAAATCCTCTTCCCACATATCCCAGTTTCCATTCTGATGTCAACATATCTTTAAAATGTATAGGCATATTTAATTCAGCAAATTTTTCTATTATTTAATGTCTCTGCATAACCATTGCTCCTAACGTTAGCATTCAAAAAACTTAAAATCAATACAGTACTGTGTAATCTATCTCTGAGGATCTTTATAAACAGATGTTGGAATGAAGCTAGATCAGAGGAGACTAGAAACAATCAGCTACCTTCCTTTCTTCCTTTTCCGTCAGAAAGGAGACCCAGCAGGACAAGATAGGTATCCCTTCTCATCCCGACCCCCCCCAAAAAAACCCACCACCACCAAAACCATGTGAATCTCTAAGTTTCTCTCTATTATATCATCTGCAAAGAATGATTCCTTGACTTCTTCCTTTCCAATTTGTATCACTTGATCTCCTTCAAATGTCTGATTGCTCTTGCTATAACTTAAGTACCATAGAGAATAGACACAGACATGAGAAAGTAGAAAATCTTATCATATTCCCAAATATAGTAAAATTGCTTTGAGTATCTCTCCTTCTACTTTGATGTTGGCCATGAGCTTGTTGTACTTTGCCTTTTTTATGTTCAGGTATGCAGCTTGCATTTCTAATCTCTCCAAGAATTTTATCATGAAGGGGTGTAGACTTTTCCAAAGAAATTTATTGCATCTTATTTGATGATCATGTGTTGTTAGTTTTTATCTTTCAGTTTGTTCATATGGTGGACCACATTTACTTATTGAGCCATCATTGCATCTCTGGGATAATGCCTATTTGATCATGATGGGTTTTAGATGATTTTAGATGGGTTCCTGGATTTAGTTTGCAAGAATTTTATGAGTATATTTGCATCTATGCTCATAACATAAATTGGTCTGTAATTCTCTTTCTTTGCTGCATATTTATGTTATTGGGCTATCAGAGTAACTGTAGCTCATAAAGTGAATTAGGCAATGTTCCTTCTGTTTCTATTTTGTAGAATGATTTAAGGAGCATTGGCAATAACTCTTTCAAAATCTGGTAGAATTCTGCAATAAAGCCATCTTGTCTGGAGCTTTGTTGTTGTGGTGGTGGTGGGGGGGTTTAATCGCTGCTTCTATTTTATAGGGATTATAGGTGTATTTAAATGGTTTATCTGATCTTGATTTAACTTTAACTTTGGTAAGTGGTATCTTTCAATAAAATTGTCCCTTTCTTTTAGGGTTTCCAATTTAGTAGGATACAGGTTTTAAAGTATGTCTTTATGATTTTCTGAATTTCTTCAGTGTCTGTTGTTATGTCCCACTTTTATTTATTATTTTGTTAATTTAAATATTCTATCTCTGTCTTTTAGTTAGTTTGGATAAGGTTCTGTCTATCTTGTTGATTTTCTCAAGGAACCAACTCTTTGTTTCATTAATTCTTTCATTGTTCTTTGTTTCTATTTTATTGACTTCAACCCTCAACTTGATTATTTCCTTCCAGTGTGATTAGTTATTTTTTGTTCTAGTGCTTTCACATATGCTGTTAAGATGTTAGTGTGAGATCACTATAATTTTTTGATAGACAATTAACACTATGAACTTTCCTCTTATTACCACTTTAACCATAAGTATGGATATTTTGTGTGTGTTCATCTTCATTGAAATCTAGAAAGTCTCTATTTTCTTTTTAATTTCTGCCTTAACACTTTTTTCATTTTGTAGAGAGTTGTTCAATATCCATGAATTTGGAAGCTTTCTGTTGTTGTGGATATCCAGCTTTAATCTGAGTGTGGTCTGATAGGATGTAGGGAGTTATTTTAATTCTCTTGTATCTGTTGAGACTTGCTTTGTTTTCAATGATCTGGTCAATTTTAGAGAAAGTCCCATGAGGTGTAGAGGAGAAAGTATATTCTTTTATGTTTGGATGAAATGTTCTATAACTATCTGCTAGGTCCATTTGGTTTATAAAGTCTGTTAGGTCCAGTTTTTCTCTGTTTAGATTTTGTTGTTGAGAGTGAATCATTAAAGACTCCCACTAATCAGTGTCTGAGAGTCAATACGTGATTTAAACTTTATTTGTGTTTCTTTTATAAACTTGGGTGTCCTTGTGTTTGGGGAATACATGATAAGAAATAAAATGTCATTTTAGTGGATTTGTTTTCCTTTGATGAGTATGCAGTGTCTTTTCCCATCTCTATGGATTAGTTTTGGCTTGAAGTCTATTTTGTTAGATATTAAAATGGTTACATTGGCTTGCTTCTTAGGTCCATTTGCTTTGAATAGCTTTCTCTAACCTTTGACTTGAAGTAATTTCTATTCTTGATAGTGGGGTGTATTTCTTTAATGCAGCAAAAGGATGAGTTCTGTTTTAGCACTGATTCTTTTAATCTGTGCCTTTCGGGTGAGAATTGAGATCATTGATATTAAAATATATCAATGATCAATGTTTGTTGATTCGTTTTATTTTGTTGGCAGTGGTAGTAGTATGTGTAAGGGCATGTGTGTATATTTGTGTGTATATATGTGCTTCCTTTATTTATTGGTATAGAGGCTATTTATTTCCTGTTTTTGTGGGTATAGTTAACCTCATTAGGTTGGAGTTTTCCTTCTAGCACTTTCTGTAGGTTTGAATTTGTAGATAAATCTTGTTTAAATTTGACTATCATGGATTATCCAATTTTCTCCATCAGTGGTAATTGAAAGTTTCGCTGGGTATAGCAGCTGAAGCTCACTTCTCTGGTCTACTGGAATCTGTAGCACATCTACTCAGGGCAATCAGGACCTTCAGTGAAAAGTCAGGTGTAATTTTAATAAGTTTACCTTTTTGTATTGCTTGTTATTTTTCCCTTGCATATTTTTATTATTGTTTCTTTCCTCTGTACATTTATTGTTTTGTTTATTATGTGGCAAGAGGATTTTCTTTTCTGGTACAATCTATTTGGTGTTTTATGTGATTCTTGTAACTTTCTACCATTTTTCTCTGAAAGCAAAATATGCATATTTTATCAATGCTAATATAAACTGCATAGTTTTTCAGGAGAAAAATATTCGTGATGAATTGATTTTCCTGGTTTAGAATATCCAGGAAGTCATGGAGTTGGCCTGATCTAGTTGCCTCAAGAACCATGTGTCTTAGGCTTTTTAGGTTAAAGTCTGTGACTCCTTAGGCACTGTGTGCCTTTTAGTTCCTGAGAAACTAACACACTCCCTCAGACTGTGGAGCATTTATGGCACGTGTGTATCTCTGTGTTCCTTAGAAGTCAGTCAAGCATAAAGAAGCTTGACTGGATAATTGGCCTTAGGCATTAATCTTGTGTACCCTGCGAAGCTTAAAAATGTCATTGTATCCTGGCAACTACTACTATATTCTTTCTGGCATCCAACATTGTAGTCTGTTTCTCATACAGTATAATAAAGTCTGAATGCTTATGATAAATTTGTCTGAGTCCCAACCTTGCTGAGAACCCCTCCAACCTGGGCCTGGTTTTCCTCCCCACTGACCATATCAGGAAACCCTTGATCAGTAATTAAGCATTGATGCCTACAAGTGACACCTCAGCTAGGGATCTGAAATACCAAAACTAAAGAAAAATAATAAATTAAGGTGAGGAATTCTTCGTTGTGATACATGCATAACTATAATAAAGTAGGAGATTAATTCATTGGAGGTAAAAATGGGACGGGTAGGGTTGATGGAATGACATTTGCCTACAAGATGGTCTGAAAACTTGGTTGCTGTCAGAACGAATTAAAGCACCATCAGTTGATGAAATTTCTAGAGTTCATTAGCAAATTTGAGCCTTCTTTCACTGAAAAGGGATCATTGAATCCCAGATCTTGGTCCTGGTTAGGAAGAGCAATTCAGGAAGAATTAGATGCAATGGGACCAGACAAAATTCCTAGTGATGCTTCTCAGCTTTGGAAAAAAATAAAAATAATAATGGATAAAATTGACACAGTTAAAACTAAAATTTAATTAAAATTAAAAGAAAAATGATAAGGAAAAAGCACGACTAACACTGGGAATAGAATTTGAAGATATATTATTTAGTGTCTCTCTCTGTCATGAAGATGATTATTTTCCTCCTTGCCCCTCCACCTCTTGCTCCATTTCTAACCCCTCTCCATCAACTGCAATTCCTGATAGCATGGAGACTTCTTTTTCTGCTGATATGTTTCTTCTCTTACTGATATTATTAAGGAGATTTCTTCACCCGCCTCCTAAGAGAACTACTTTCACTTATGGCATGGTCTCTGATGCAAGAGTCTCTTTACCGAGTCTGGGAGATGGGAAAAGACATGGAAAGATTTTCTCTTTTCCCACTGAGTGAAGCTCCTAATTATGGTAACTCAAGATAGAAACTTAAAAATTATATACCCATTTCATCTAAGACTCTTAAGGATCTTCAGCAGGCTAGTGCTCAATATGGGTCAATTGCTTCTTTTACTTGATTTTTCTCTTAATTCCATCTCTGGAGATGCTTTTGTCTCCTCTGATTGGAACATCTTAACAAAAGCTTGTCTTACTGGCAATGAATAGTTACTGTGGAGGACTGATTTTTCAGAAAAAAAAATCAGAAACCAAGCCAACAGAAATCAGAAAAATAATGTGCCTATAACTTTTGAAATGTTAGCAGAGGAAGGCATGCATAGTCATGGTTAATGACATATCGCATATGCCCCTGAGGCTTACGGCATAAATTTCCAGATTCTGGAAGAAAGATAGAGGAACCTTCTAAAATTAGTCAGGGGCCTGATGAGCCATATCAAGACTTTGTTTCTTGTCTTTTGAAAGTAGTCAGTCACCTGATGGTTGATGGAGAGGTAAAGGTGATTATTTTCAAGCAACTGACATACAGGAATGCTAATGCTACATGCCAGACTGCCATAGATCCCATTTTTAAAAAAGAGATATCAATCTACATCCACCTCTGTGTTAATCTTGGATCTTCGTATATTCAAGGGTTATCTCTGGCTATGGTCTTCCAAGGGTCAGTGGTGCCTCAATTATTGGCAGGCATCCAACAATGAAGAGGACAGGAAAATGTCATCTGCTTCAGGACCTGAATTGAGTAAATACTCCCATGGAATTAATAGGACCTTTACACTGTGGCTTCCAACATTTGTTGCTATTCCTAAGACATGGCCTATTATAGTGCTGCATTTAAAGGACTGTTTTCATACTAAACCTTTTCATCTTAAAGATTGGAAAAGATGTGCCTTCAGTACATTCTTTTAACTTATCTGAACCCATGAAAATATATTATTGGCATATTTTGCCTCAAAGAATGAAAAACAATCCAACTTGAGTCAAAAATTTTTTGCTAATGCTTTAAATCCTCTTGTTTTATTATACATTAAATGGATGATATTCTGTTTTCTGCTCGAAATTATACAATTCTGGAAGATCTATTCACTGAAGTAATAATTGGATTAACCCTTTCTGAATTGGTACAGCTCTTGAGAAAATTCAATATATTACTCCAATTTTATATTTAGGAAAGTTGATAAAGTCTTCAACAGTTGTTCCTCAAAGAATAGAAGTTAGGAAGAAGACTTTAAAAACTAAATGATTTTCAAAAACCACTAGGAGACTTGAATTCAATTAGGCCTATGTTAAAAATTCCCACACAAATGCAACCTTTAGTTTGTGTCCTTAAGGGAAATCCTGATCCTCCTCTTAGAGAAGCGACTGAGATTGCACATATTGCATTATAGTAGGTCAAAAATAAGCTTAGAAATGCTGAGCTTCAGCTTATCTCAAATCCCTGTGCTGTTCCTGCATTGTCAGTTATTCCTTCTTCCAACATCCTACAGAATTGCTCTGGGATGAGGAGCCAATAGAACAGATGTATCTTTCTATCAGTTCAAAAATGTTATCATTTCATGTTGTCTTATGGTTGCTGAATTAGTAACTATATTTTGTTGAAGTCTTGCACAAAGTAAATATTTGGACAAGAGCCAACAAAGACTTGTATTCCTAATCATAAAAAACAGTTGAAATCTTTGCTAAATACTTTGGATGAGTTAGCAATGGCTTTTGCTATATACTGATTTCCAATTAATAATCATTTTCCTTCCAGAAAACTTAATGGGTTTTTTCATCAAAATGTGCTATTTTCTTTCTAAAAGTACCAACCTTCAACTGATACCATCTGCACAAATACCATTTATAGAGGCCACAAAGGATGGTCGGAATGCCTGGTTTCTACGCTGTTTTTTTTTTTTTTTACACACCCAGATGCCTCTGTACAACAGATGGGAATATACCCAATTACAACACCTTACAATGTTACCTTTAACCTCTGAACTTATGTTCTGACTCACAATATGCAGTGCCGATGGGGCAGCCTCTAGAAACTGTGTTGATCACTTAATCAGGCTCCTAAGTTCATGATTTATTCCAATTCAACAAGAGTTGCAGACATGGGAAAATCCAGTTAATTTTGGCCCCATTAGGTCACATTAAAATATTCCAGAGCCTTTGTCTGAGTGAAATGCAAGGGCAGATTCCATTTTAGCACTGTGTCTTTTACTAGGAATTAACAACCTAAAACACACACACACACACACACACACACACACACACACACGAATCTCATGAATGCATTTATCAAAATGCTTCAGTATTGAGAAATTATTTTTCACTAACTAAACAGACTTGTTTGATAGTTAAGAAATGCCCTTCATGCATAAAAATTAATTTAATGCCTCTTCCCTCTTATACTGTAATTCCCTGAGGATTATTGCCAAATCAAATTTGACATATTGATGTTACTTCTGAGCCTAGTTTGAGGAAGCTAAGGCATGTTCATGTCATTGTGGACACCTAGTCATTGCTCATTTACACTGTTTCTCTATCAGGAGAAACAGTTAAAAATGTCATCAACTTTTTACTCAGTGTTTTTGATATTTTGGGCCCCTGTAAAATATTAAAAACTAATAATGGTATGGCATACACCACAAAGCCTTTTCAGGAAATTTGCCACCCATATGCTATAACCCACATCACAGGTATTCCATATACCCCCTCAGGGTCAATTTTTTGTGGAAAGAGGTAATAGACAACTTAAATGTTACTTAAAAATAAAGGAAGGGGAAAGGGCAGTATGGATGACTACACCTTATAATATTTTATCTTCAATTTTATATACTCTAGTCTTTTAATTTGTGAAAGGATGGCCTCACTGCTGTGGAATATTCTGGGCTTCTCTGAAATAATTCAGGGTCACAGTCCTTTGGGGAGATCTCATGCCAGGTCCATGGTAAGGCCTGAATTCAGTAGTTTACTAGAGCCGAGGTTACATTTGTGTTTTCCTTGGGGTGGTTAAAAAGTCGGTGTGTATGACAGAAAGATTGACTCAACCTGTAGAAGATGGACAAAGATGCTCTTAAGTGTCTGTAGAGGCTAGACATGATGAAGACAAGAGAACATACTCATGGAGTCGTGGTACCAGGAACAGAGTCCCTCTACCAACAATGATGTCGATGAAGAAACTCATGACTGAGGGAAAAGACCTGGAGAAGTCCCAGAGAAAGGGTGTGACTGCAGAGTTGCTGCCTATGTTATGCTGTCTTTTTGAATGCATCTGCTACTGTTGAGACATATTGGGCATATGTGCCTGATCGTACTGTGCTTCACTTTGTTAACTGAGAAGAGAATAACATCCCTGTTTGTGCTAATGATTCTCAGTTTAATTGGAACTGAATTCATAATCATTTTCCAGAAGTATGGTTGCATGATATTTTGAGTATTGATGTTTCAGGTCTCACACAATAGAAATATTAACTATTCAGCACTCAAAGTTAAATGCATCATCCTCCTCCTTTGTTGTGTAAAACTTAGCATAGATTTTTGGTTATTATTTTTTCTGTCTGTAATTGGACTTCTGAGTGGTGGGCTATAGAAATTTCCATGGGAATTTTGTTACTGGTTATACTGGGAAGCATAGCCCTAAGAATAATTTGTTGTTTTATATCTACTTTGAAAATTGATTTCTGTACCCTGAAATTAAAAAATAAAACAGGATAAAGGCATGGAGTCATGGAGTTTGCCTGGTCTAGTTACCTTGAGAGGCTTGTGTCATAAACTTTTCAAGTTTAAGTCCCAGCTTCTGGGGCACTGTGTACCTTTCATCATTGAGGAACTGAAGTACTCCCTAGGGCAGTGAACCATTCAGCATACCTGTGTATTCTGCATTCCTTAGAAGTCAGTAAAGCATAAAGAAGCTTGGCTGGAAAATTGGTCTTAGACTTTAATCTTTGGTACCCTTATGGTTTGCAAACATCATTGTATCCTGGCAATAACCATTATGTTTTGTTTCTGATAATGGTACAAAAAGTCTGATTGCTTGCAATAAATTTGTCTCATCCTGTCTTGCTGAAACTTCTCCAATCCAGACCTGGTTTTCTTTTTCTTTTTTTAAATTGATTTTATTGAGCTATACATTTTTCTCTGCACCCCTTCCTTCCTCCCATCTTTCCTTCTACTCTCTCCCATGACCCCCATGCTACCAGTTTACTCAGAAGATCTTGTCTTTCTCACGCTTACAATCCATGTATGTCTTTCTTACAGCTGGACCTAGTTTTCATTTTCCAACAACTGATCGACCATATTAGGAGGCCTTGATTCAGTAAGTAAATGCTGTATACAGAACCAGAAGTCTAGGTTTTAGTTTGGATTAAATACTGTTAATACCTCATTTTAAAATTAGAATTAAAAACACAGCATTTCAAGGAACTTTTGAGTGCATATAACAAAACAAGAAAGTTTGAGATATTCCAGACGATACTCTGCCCATTAATACTCTAACTTGCCTGTCTCCCCATCCATCTTGTCTACCAGTCCTTTCTATCTGACTATCATCTATCTATCTATCTATCTATCTATCTATCTATCTATCTATCTATCTATCTATCTATCTATCTATCTACCTACCTACCTATTTTCCCATCTCTGCCCAAAAATATTAAATTATAAGATCCTTTTGGCCTCTGGTATTCCTGGTTCTAATTTAGGGTGGAACTAAATGACCCAACTACAATGTGAGTATGCTATAAAGTTTCATTTTACAAACTTTAGAATCAACATAGAAGTTCTACTCTAAGAATGTCCATGAGAGCTTTTCTAGAACGGTTTAAGTGAGGAGACAAGATCTACTCCAAATGTGGGCAACACCATCCCATGGACTGGGGTCCTAAGCAGAACAAAACTGTACAATTTTGTTGGGAGAGTGAGCTTGGCAACAGAAAGGAGTTTCTTTTGCTTTTAATGCTAATGCTATTTAACCAGGTGCCTCATACTCTTGCAGCCATGACTGACAGGCCATGGTAATATACTTTATCTTCAAGATGTGAATCAAAACAAACCCCTCCTGCTTTAAATTGCTATTCTTAGGTGTTCTGTCATAGCAACAAGAAAATAAAAGGCTTTATACCTGGTATCAACAAAGCTGGTCATTTGCTAATTCTGTCAAGATGGGTGTGTGAAAAGTGTATTCATTTGGGGGTAAATTTTATGAAGGACACATTTTTTCTTTCTTTTTCTTTTTTCCCTTTCAACACAGTATCTTTATTAATTATTTGGGAATTTTGTACAATGCACACCAGTCACACTCACTTCCCATTCCTCCCAAGTCCTTGTGCCATACCCCCAACACCCTTGTGCCATACCCCCATCAAACAAACACCAAGTCGAGTCTGCGCTGCCAATATACTCAGTGGGGCATGGTAAAACTTCCAGTGGATAGCCCCTTAAAAATAACTGAGTTCTTCCCCACCTCCACCCTGCCAGAAACCATCAGCTGTTGAGAGCAACAATTCAGCATCTTCATCACAGTTTTAGAGGACTCTCTTCAATAGCTTCCTGTTGGACTGCTGCTTTTTGAGGAGGGAAGTGGTGTTGTCACAGAAGCCTCCAGCATCTCTCATTCTCAGATTGGGTTGTGAGGTCATCCATACCTCTGTAAAAGAAGTTTCCTTGTCCATAAATACTTCTGTATGGTTTTGTTAATCATTCAGAAGTGCTAGATTAAGAAACATTCACTCTTCATCAGTCCTTATGGTTCTCACAAGTTCTTCTAGCTTTGAGTATCTCAGGTCAAAACACAGGCTGTTTGTGGAGAATTGCAAGAAACCTTGGAGTGAGCACAGTGGGACCAGTTCATCCTACTGCAGCATCAGTGGAAGTAGAGGGGAAATTATGTTCTAATCATTATCACCACATCCCTTAATTATCTGTGGTTATCATCATTTTATTTGATTTTTAATAAAATGGACCCAATGCCAAATATCTATACTCCAAATTTTAAATTGATTTTCCCTGAAGTGATTTTTTTCCAGAGCATTTAGAACAGAAATATGTAGCTGCCCACTTCAAAGAGGAAGAACATTGGCACATTGGAAAGCAGATGAAAGCCCTGGACCCTCCTTTCTGTCTTACTGTAGTCATAGTAACAGCAATTTATTTTCAGAATCATCTTTTGATGTGTGATGCCCCTCTGTGTGCTGTGAATATGATTGGCTAATTAATAAAGAAAACTGGCTTGGCCTAATAAGGCAGAACAGAGCTAGGTGGGGGAAACTAAACTGAATGCTGGGAGGAAGAAGGCAGAATCAGAGAAACACCATGTAGCCCCACCAAAGACAGACACTAGACCAGTAAGCCACAGCCTTGAAGCAATACACAGATTAAACCATTAAAAATGGGTTAAACTAAGATGTAAGATGTTATCCAATAAGAAGTTAGAGCTAATGTACCAAGCAGTGTTTTAAATAATATAGTTTCTGTGTGGTTATTTTGGTTCTGGGTGGCTGGGACAAACAAGAGGCCTCCTCCAACAATCTCTTTTTTTAATTTTTTTTTTAAAAAAATGTATTCTTCCATAATTTAAATAATGAATTTTGCTAAAATGTGATTGCATATCATGAATTTTGATCACATACCCCTGTTAGACTTTCTTATCTCATTCATATTCCCACTGAACCCCTTCTACCCATAAAATACTTCTGCTTTCACATCTTTTTTTGGTGATCCACTGCATCTAACTGTTGTTGGTTGTAGGATTGGGTGGGGGAGTTATTTCCTTAAGAAAGGGCAACTCACCAGTGGCTACTGTAATGAGGAATATTACCATGCCACCCTAGCACCCATGATTACCTATAGTGTCTCAGGGAAGGTTGGTGTCTTATGAGCCCCTCTTGAATCTAAGTTAGAACATTGATGGGCCTTAGTTTGTGTGGGTTTTGGTGCAGGTGCCTATTAGTTATTTTTATGTATGTGCTTACAATTGTCAGCCTTGTTAGATGAAACTGACTGTATTCTACAACAATCCTTTTTCCTTCTCTGGCTCTTACATTCTTTGCACATGCTTTTTTAGAAAATTCCCTGAGCCTTGTCAGAGATGGTATAGATGTCTCAATTTGGGATGAGTACTCCATAGTCATTTATTTTTATCATTTTGACCTATTATGAATGTCTGCATTCACTGCTGCCTGTTGTAGATAGAATATTCTATGGGCAAATTAAAACATAAATATTTAGAAGGCAGCTGGACAACATGATCATTACAAAATTATCAATAATAGATTCCTTTTCAGGCTTATGATACACACACCATGCCATAAATTATGAGCAGATTTACACTACATGTCATGGATCCCCTTCTGTGAAAATAAATCCAACCAGAGAGTTTTGTTTGCCCCCATAATAGCTGTATCACCACTATACCAGTGGGCACATTTGATTGTAACATGAAGAGTCCATGGCTTGGAAATATTTTTGATGTCTTTTCTCTTCTAGAAGCCTGCATAGCACTTGCTATCACTGTGAAAGCTAGTTATCAGAGAAGAAGCTTCTAGCTCAATTCAAGTTTAATTTCCAAATCTCTGAAATAATGCTAACTTGATCATAGTGGAGGATCTTTCTGTACCTGATTTTCAAATATTTTGTTGAAAAATATTACATCTCTACTTCTCGAGAAGATTAGTCTATCCTTCCTTTATTGTTGTGCCTTTGTCTGGTTTGAGCATCAGTATAACACTGACTTTGTAAAACTAGTTTGACAGTGCTCCTTCTTTTCTTATCTGTGCACTAGTTTGAGAAGCACTGAAGTTAGTTGTTGGATAACAGATCTGTCCCTTTCCTATATCAATTATCACAGGACATTTCCTCTCTTTGGGAATTTGGAGTTTTATAGCATCTTAAAGAGAATCAAGTAAAAATAATTCTTTGTTTTCAATCCCAACTATTCCAGAGGAATCACTGTGTCTTCTGATGGCTATTTCCTTCCCTTACAGTATTTTCTCCAGTTTGCAGATTCAGGATCTGTAACTCTCTATAGAGGCCAAAACATACATAAGGATATACGAGAAGTCCTTTACACTCACTATGAAGATTCAAATCTCTTTGATAGGAATTTCTCTTTTAACTCTTTTTGCCTTATCATCAATTAATTAAAGTCCTATTATATTATGATTTTTTATAAAATATGATTCTTTATTTATATGTTACTTTTTTTTCCTTTTTCTTTCTTAGCTATAATTATTGGTATTTTCTTTCTTTTTTTTAAACCAACAATGTTTGGTCTTTGGATGATTCAGTCTCCAGTTCCTAACCATCTTATCAATGTCAGGCATTGACTCATTTGTGGAGTGGACCTCAAGTTAAATCAGACATTAGATGATCACTCCCACAAGTTCTTCATCATCATTACATCTTTCAGGGAGGAAAGGTTTGTAGCTCAGTTGGTGTTGACATTTTTCTTCCACTAGCCTGCACACTACCTTCTCCACCTAAGAGATTAAAATGTAGGATGAAGGCTCCATGTAGGCACCAGGTCGACTTCTCTATGTTCAAAGAGATGTACAAATGTTATCCCGGGCAATGTGGAGCTTGAGGGGAGCAACCCTCTGTCCTAGCTTGGAATTTTTAGGGATCTACATGGGATCCCTTTGGCCAACAACTCAACCAAATGCAACCCAGTCTTACCAATGAGAGTCTTAGTTGTCAGCAAGAAATGACCAGTTCAGACACCATATTCTCCATTGCTAGAAGTCCTCACTATGATTGCCCTCATAGATTACAGGAAGTTTCCTTTGCAATGGGTTTCCACACAGCCTCCCAAATATCCCCCAATTCCAGCAGTCTCTTTCCACACTCTCTCCTTCCATCTTACCACCACACCTGATCCCTCTTGCCGCTGTCCCCACTCATCCCAAGTCCATCCGTAAAAGTTATTTTAATTCCTTTCCCCTTGGAGATTCATATGTCCTCCCCTAGACTCCTCCTCTTTACCTAACCTGTCTGGATCTATAGATTGTAGATTGGTTATCATTTACCAAGGAAATAATACCTCCTTAATAGTGAATATATATCATATTTGTCTTTCTGAATCTAGGTTATCTCAGTTAAGATGATTTTATTTCAGTTTCATCCATTTGCCTGCAAAGTTTATAGGTCATTTTATAACAACTGACTCCATTTGTGCAAATATACTTCATTTTGTAAATATACCACCGTTTTCTTCATCATTTCTTCAGTTGAGAGGTATATAAATTGTTTCCAGTTTCTGGCTCTTATGAATAAAGCCACAATGAACATAGCTGAGCAAGTGTCTCCGTAGGAGGTTGGAGTGCCTTTTGGGTATATGCCCAGGAGTGATATAGCGCTGTCAATTCCCAAATTTCTGAGAAAGCATTGTATTGATGTCCATAGTATCTGTATAAGTCTGCCTCCAATCGGTAGTGGAGAAGCATTTCCTTTGTTCCATATACTTACCAGCATGAGCTGTCACTGGTGTTATTGATCTTAACCATTCTGACAGGTGTAAGACGGAATCTCAAAGTAGTTTTTAATTGTATTTCCCTGATGGCTAAGGATGTTGAACATTTCTTTAAGTATTTCTCAGCTATTTGAGACTCCCATATTGGTAATTCTTTGATTAGATCTCTACCCCATTTTAAAATGGATTATTTGGTGGTTTTTGATATCTAGTTTCTTAAGGTTTTTATATATTTTGAATATTGGTCCTCTGTCAAATATGGATTTTTTAAAAAGTCTTTTTCCATTCTATTGGCTGCTCCTTGGGGCGTTTTTTCCCCTGTTTTTTGCTAAAGAAAATGCACAGGACTGGAAAGATTTACATTGGCAACAGTACACACAAGTCTAACATCATATAGTAGCTGTTTTCCTTTAGAGGAGATATTTCAGACAAGCTGATTCTTGCATTCAATCAGTACTTTAGAAGCTGAGTATTTTACCAGATCTTACACATGAAATGCTAACTGTAGCTGTAGGATATAGCTATATAGTGTGATAATCATTCTAGACTTAAGGTTTGCTACTATTTAGTCAACCCTCTGTCTGAAAAAATTATTTATTCAATGAAAATGGAATACTTTATACACTAAAAGATAAGTTATAAACCAAAGTATGCTATATAAATATGTCAGAATGTATGCAATGAAGAGATCAATAAATACAATGACTCAATCAATATACATATCTTATTTGGGAAAAACAAGTTGGGGTGAGCATTTGCTTAATATAGAGTGAAATTAACAATTTTTGTTGCACGCATTCTAATTGGTCTCAATAACAAAAACCTGGAGCCAGATATCAGGTTAAAACCTGAAAGATCAGAGAGACAATGGAGCAAGCCACAGGCAACTGTTAAATTACTAACGCCTCAGCTGAAAAAGGGCTGAGCTCCTGTCTCCTCTCACCTTGTATTCCTTTCTTCTCCCAGCCATCTCACTTTCTGTCTATTTTCACAGACCTCCAGACTGCTATGGTTAATTAGTGGCTAGTTCAGACCTCTGATCTTTAGGCAAGCTTTATTTGTTAAAGCAAAAACAAAATATCGCTACATATTTTCTCTTTTAAAGCAATTTTAAAATACAAATTTTGATACTTTTGAGGGAGATAAGGGTGTTTTCATGAGTATACTAATCCATATCATTCCCAAGCTACTGTAAGCAAAGGGGATGAATGTACTTAAAAGGGTTTGGAAGATGTACATATTGTTTCTATTCACATTTCTTAATGGACCCTAGCCTTATGACTCCAAACAACTAACGAACACTAAAAAGGAAAGGGCATAGATAGGGAAGAATAAGAAGAAAGGAAGTGGAGAAAAAAGGAAGGAAGGAAGGAAGGAAGGAAGGACGAACAGACGGACAGACGGACAGAAAGAAAAGAGATGGTAGACCACTAAATAAATCATTTTTTTAGTTGTGAATCAATTTAGTGGGGAATTAGCTATGGAACCATAATAACTCTGAAAAATAATATTTAAAATAAAGAGAGAATACATACTACAAAAACTAAACACCTCTTAAAATCTGAAGCAATTTTAAAGTGGCCTAAAATATAGTTCTCCTCTTATGCTATTTTTAAAGTCATTTTACTACCTCTGTGTCACAAGATGGAGTCTAATTTCCTGTCTTGTGTATCAGCTATTGGATCAATAGAACATGACAGAAGTGGTACTCAGTGGCCACTGGGATGAAGTCCTAAGAAGCTGTACAACTTTCAATTTCCCTGGAATATGCACTCTTAGGATCCATTATCGGGAGCCAAGTCACCCTGCTGAGGAAGCTGACAAACAGAGAGAACACATGCAGGTTCTTATTCAGCAGCCCACCTGGGCTCCCAGTGTGCAGCCAGCATCAATGAGCATTGTGCTTAGTGACCCCTTTTGACATGCATCTCAGTCTCCATCTAACAACTGTGTGACAATTTACAAAACACATATCCCAGGCCACAATAGAGAGCCTTAAAAGATTCGTTTACTTTAAAATTCTTTGTAGGAAATCAGTTTGTTACACAACAACAAACACCTAAGACTGGTGGTAAATATTTACTTTG
Organism: Microtus ochrogaster; assembly: GCF_000317375.1. Lineage (NCBI taxonomy): Eukaryota > Metazoa > Chordata > Mammalia > Rodentia > Cricetidae > Microtus > Microtus ochrogaster. Next base: position 5,477,579 of record NW_004949109.1, read on the forward strand.
GAGGTCAAGTAAAATCTATCTTAATTTCTCTCAGAGTTAGATAATGCTTACATTTCTGGCAAAAAATACAGTTGTCCTTTATTTTCATTTTCATATTTAAACTGGTCATTTAAATCTGTGATGCTGTGGAGCTATTTGGAGTCCTTGGCTAGAATATCTTTTTCTAATAACTCTTCATTTTGTCATCATTGAATCCAAGTATCCCTTAATACTATCAATGACATTTTGTGTTAAATAGAAAAAAGGTGTGAGAGTAGGTGTTAGAATTGAGTTTTAGAGACATTAGACCAAGAGCTGTGAATATATGAGGAGACAGAGAGTGACTTTACGGCATCAAATGGAAGAGGAGCAAGCAAAGATGTAATACAACGTTCCCTACCTTGTAATTATGTCCACAGTCTTCACAATATTCAATGGTCACAATAAAAACAAAGTTTCGATGGACATAATAAAAATCAACAGATTATCTTGTTGTGGATCGTATAGTTCTATCCTCTCATAATAATATATTTTATTCCTTTAGAATTATTTTAATTGTACCTATTTGGATGCCTGTAAATAACAAGTAAGATGTTAAATCCATAGGGCTTGTATGTGATCATTTCCATCTGAATATATCAGCCCTAGGAGACAGTCATGCAATGAGCCTTACTTATTTGCTCATATGTTATTCCTTATCATTGATAGATCTGTCATCTTCTAGTATCTATTTGGATGAGTATGATCTCTTTTTTTCTTTATTTTATTTTTTTTATTGAAAATATTTCTGCCTCCTCCCCGCCTCCCATTTCCCTCTCCCTCTCCCCACTCCTCTCCTCCTCCATCTCCAGTCCAAAGAGCAGTCAGGGTTCCCTGCCCTGTGGAAAGTTCAAGGTCCTCCCCCCTCCATCCAGGTCTAGGAAGGTGAACATCCAAACTGGCTAGGCTTGCACAAAGCCAGAACATGAAGTAGGATCAAAACCCCATGCCATTGTCCTTGGCTTCTCATTAGCCCTCATTGTCTGCCGTGTGGAGAGTCCGGTTTTATCCCATGCTTTTTCAGTCACAATCCAGCTGGCCTTGGTGAGTATGATCTTTAAAGTAAATAAAAATAATTTTTCCATAATTTTTTTTAAAATTCATTGAAGATGATCGTACCTGAACTATACATAGATAATGAACAATCCATATGTTCCAATGATCCACACTAGTATAACTTTTACCTTTCAGTAACAGAATGAAAATGCTTTCCATATCATGAGGAAAATAACTTTAATCACTAGAGTCACATAGATGTGACTCTATAAATTTCTTTCCTTATGTTTCTGAGAATTATTTGCTTCATCTCTTGAAAATTTTTGATTCTTTCTTCTTATGTCTCTTCTAGCCTCTTCCCTTGACATTCTGTAATTCATTAAGATGGATCTCTTTGAGGATTCACTTGTTCCAAGAGAGAGTTAGGCATTAGAGAGAAAACAGCCAAGCCAACTAGCTGTGTTAGCATAATGCTGAAAGAGAGATGTCCTAAAAATACCAGTGTCATCTTTATTCAGATGTCATATTTCTGTGATGTGTTAAATCACAAAAGGCACAAGAGAAATAAACTGTATTTTTTATCCATTCATACAATTTTCAACAATCCAAAGACAGTAAAATGTATTTTAAAATAAAGTGTGTTAATACTGAAACTAAGAGGAAAAGTCACTACTCTTCCTACGAGAGAAACCATTGCAAAGCTATTCTAGAATGACTGAACCTACAATCTGGATTCATGAAGCCCTTTAGTATTATTATATTAATCTTTTTAATACTTGTAGAAGTGGATGCGGGCAATATAAATGCAACAGAAAATAGTTTCATTCAAGAAGGTCATATGGTAATTTGGCCTCTAAAAGTACCACAGGGACTCAGGCATCAGAAGCTTATTGGGCCCTTTCCTTTTTTCTGTTCACACAACTGTGGCAATTCAACTGTCGTATGTCATATGTACATGCCAGGAAGCTGCCACAACTTATGTCAGGCATAGTTAAATGCTGAATGATTTGTCCCATCCTTAAAAAATAACAATTCTCCATATGGTCCATCCAATAACGCACTGCTGGTGTTATTTTGACTAGTCGGTCTACAAAACTGCAAAACCTTGGAGGTTCAAATGTAAAAGTAGGCACATTGCAATCCTCCGCAATATAAGGACCCCCTTTGGTAATGAAGGAGAAAAAAAATCAATGTTCTTTAGAAAAGTAACAACTCCCAGAGTGTAGGTCCTTCCTTTTTCCTGGAAAAATAAGGATTTTCCAAGGCAAAAACTAAAGAAAATCTTTAATTATCCAAAGCCTTATGGAGGACTTTGTTGGGACAGAGCGACAGGGAAATCCTCTGGGTGGCAAAGTGATCAATCTTGAAAAGGGAGTTGGACAGGTCAATATATATAACACCGGCAAGCAGACTTTGATCTATGAGGGAATAACCGACTCTAACTTCCTGTAGTGCTGTGCCAGCTGCCTTGATGGGAAGCAAATGCATGTTTCAATAAGCTCCTTTGGTTGGAATTACTATACACAGCCAGAACAGTTACTTTTCATTACGGATGACAGCCAGAGAGTGTTGCGATGAGCCCCTAATCCATGGGGTGAATGTCCTCATAGAAGAAAAGATGGTCCTTGAAATTCTGTTTATTATTGCTAATGAAAAAGAAATTTGAATAAATCAGCAATCATTAGCTACTGTGGCCAGCTCGGTACATCTGCTGGAAGCAATCATCTTTTAAAATGATAACTGTGTGTTGAAAATATATATGTATATCTTATTTACTTTCTCCGGTGGTGTAGGAATAAATCCCTGATACTCAGGCAGCTGAAGCAGAAGGATTACAATGTCAAGGTCAGACTAGGTAACAGAATGAGTTCACAACCAGTCTTGGAAATTTAGTGTGCCCTCGTCTCAAGATAGACAATTAAGTAAAAGGGGGGCTAATGGTATAACTCAATCCTCTGCAGTTCAATGCTTGGGAGGGGTGGCCCAGCATGCATGGTTGAACCCTAGGGTTCATTTCCCAATACTGCAAAAGTAAATAAATAAAAGAACATAAAGATAGAAGGAGGGAAGTGGTAGAGACAGCTAAAGCACCATAGAAAACACTATACCTTAGCTGGGCCTCTAAATTAATTTTAACCATGAAACAGTTATCATAATATCAAGCCTTTGTTTTTCTATTAACTATACCAATGTACATAAAAATTAAAATTCTTCTTTATATTTTTTTTGAATTTGTCTTCCTATAGTATTATCATTTTCAATCTGAGCACAGGCATTGCATACCCTAAAAAGAAAGTTCCATTGAATTTCTTTCAGTGTTGTGTCGAATCCACTGTGTTCAGTCAAAATTAATCATCATGCCCTACTCTTCAGGTGTCATATGAGAATGATAAGAAAATGAAATAAAGTTAGAAAGCATTCTCCTCAGAATATTTATTATTTAAAGGATATGGGAAAAGATTGGCACAAAAATAGTTTAGTTTTGATTCTTAAATCATTATTTGGCTCTTCATTTTCCTCAACTTCAATTGGAGGAGTAGGCTTTCCTCTTATAAGGTATATAAATATCTCTCATCCTAAACTTGCATGTTATTGGATTAACTTCTGACTTTTTAATTGACCCACAAGATGGAATTCATGCATTGTATTGTATTTCTGGCAGAAAATCCTTGGTTGGGGGAAGTAATAGATGAAAGGGTAGAACCTGATATTATTATTTTTCTCAATTACCATGCTGTCAATATGCCTCCTAGATATTTATGTTTATATAGACCTGTGTTGCAAACAACCTTGGCCAAAGTGCTGACCATGAGAGGCTGAGTGCACAGCCCTAGACAAAACTTCTCCACCCTGACTGAGGCTCAGGAAATATTGCGGAAAAGGAGGCAGAAAGAAAGCAAGAGCTGGAAGATTGGGAGGTGTACTATGAAATGCTGTCGTCCAAATATATCTATCACTCTCATGAAGTCACAGCAGCAATGGCTAACCAAACAAGTTGTCTCAAGATCAAACCACTCATTTGCCCCACTGATTATTGAGGAACTATTGGCAATTGATAGTTGGGGAGAGGTGGTAGGAGTGGAGAATCATTATTCTCTTGCCTTGTTGCTGTGATAGTTTCCCAAGCTTTAGTGGATGGATCAATAACCCTGTACTATCTGGATCCAATGGGTTATTTTTTTTTTAAAGACATGAAGTTGGGAAGGGATTATATTGAAAGGTATATATAGGGTAAATTGTAAATCTGATCATATTTTATTGTATGCAAATGAAGGCTCTCAAGAATAAAAAGGTTTAAACTAAATTCCCATTTTCTTTTTCTCCTTTTTACTAAACGTAGATTTTATTACCATATATGTAATCTGAATATAGTTTTCCCTCCCTTACGCCTCTCCTCATAGTTCCTTTCAACTCCTATCTCTTCTGGATTTACTCCTTTTCTGTCTCATTAGGAAAGAACAGGCTTATAAGAGATAACATCACAAAGTAAAATATAATAAGATAAAACAAAGCCCATCATATCAAAGTTGGACAAGACAAGCCAACAAAAAAGAGCCCTGGGGGAAAGCACAAGAATCAGAGACATGTTAATTTACACATTGAGGAGTATCATAAGATTACTAAACAGAAAGCTATAGTATACATGCAGTAGACTGCAGAGCTGTAGAAACCCAGTGCATGCTGCCTCAGGCTCTGTTAGTTCATATGGGCTTTGCTCAGTTGTTTTAGAGTGTCCTCTGTCCCCTTTGTCTCCCCACTCCTGTCATCTCTCTGCAGGGTTCCCTGAACTATGAGAGTAAGAAGTTGATGGAGACATCTCTTTCAGAATTGTATGTTCCAAGATCTCTGTTCCTTTGTATGTAATGTCTGGCTGTGGGTCCCTGTATTTTGTTTCCAACTGCTTTAAGAATCTGCTCTTTCAGAATACACACACACACACACACACACACACACACACACACACACACACTAAATCTTTAATTTCTCATAATCCCTTGGTTACTTTCTTAGTTTATAGACTGACTTGGTCTCTCTTCTCTTATACACATTAATTCCTAAGGTTGTCATTACAAAGCACTGCAGATGTAATGGTTTGTATAAAAATATTATTATTTCTCAGTTCTAGAAGGTAAAACCTAAAATAACTTTATTGGTATGGTTGGTTCTTTCTGTGCACAGTGAGTAGGGCCTGGTCTAGAACTCCTTCCTTGGCTTGCAGAGTAGTGAAAGATGGTCACATTCTACTGTGTCTCCTCATATTGTCTATCCTCTGTGTATGTGTGTGTTTTGTGTCCTTATATCCTCTGTTAAGGGCAATTACCATATTGGAATAAGGACACAGTACTCTAGTACAGACTCATCATAATTAATCGTATCTGAAATAACTTTATTTCAAAGTCAAGTCACATTTTAAAGTACTAGATTATAGGATTTGGGTAAAAAAAAGATTCTGAAGCTGAGGGGCTCATGAGTAGTATCTCAGCACTCAGGAGGCTGAATCAGTAAGATAGTACTTTTAAGGCTACGTAGTAAAATCCTGTAGAACAAACAAACAGAAAAAAGGGGGAAAATGAGATGGCTTAATTTTCATTTTAGGCTAAGGATGAAGGAAATTAGAAATTTTAGCCAACTACATTGGGACAAACCAAACAAATAAACAGAGACAGTTCTTTATTCCTAGGCTTCTATCAAGCCCTTAACCTAAAACTCCGGATCAGGTGTCATGGCTTGCTGCTTACAACCCCAGCAAGTCAAGCAGCAATAAGCTCTTGTCTTAGGGACTGAGCTCTTATTCTAAAGTTCTGTTAGTCCATGTTGGTCTACTCTCTCCATTCATCAATACCAATAAGTTCTAATAACGTTCTTATTATAAAATGCTAAGACTGTTCTGGCATGTTTGTAACTGCTACTTGGTCATACTTTTGTTGGCTCAAGACATTTGCCCCAAGAATTGACTCTGTATTTCTGACTGGATTTGCTAATACAGTATTTGTATTTTGGAGAAAACTTGGTATCTATAATTTAATTTAACAACTGGAATATAGGAATTTTTAAAGGACACAATTCAACCTGTAATCCCTTCCTAAGTAGTCTTTTTATCTTTTGATCTGATGTCCCTCCTTTTACTTTCTGATTAATGCAAAATTTCTTGAAAGTAGGTATAATTATTAGTTCTGCAGAGTTTCCCAGAACACGATCATATCCAGTTTCTCTCTTATGGTAACATTATGAGATAGTGCACAACGAATGATGTTACACCATTATGAACAAATGAAGCTTAGAGATTTCAAATAAAAAGACTAGGGCAAATAAATGATAAAGTGGGGGCAAAAGTTCATGTTTTACTTACCTTCAGGTTCCAAGATGTTGCCAATATATCCTCATCCACCCACTTCCTTGTGATGACTTTAGATCTTACAGCTTTCCACAGTGTGTGTGTGTGTGTGTATGTATGTGTGTGTATGTGTGTGTGAGAGAGAGAGAGAGAGACAGACAGACAGACAGAGACAGAGACAGAGAGACAGACAGATACAGAGACAGGAGAGAGACAGTATGTGGGAGAGTGCCAATTATTGATTCACTTTTTAAAATATTTGGTCTGTAATACTGTTCCAAAAGCATAAACAAAGTCAGAGAAGCTTCTCAAAAAGTCTCAGTCCAGAAAGGATCATGCTGACATGCTTACCTGGTAGTTTGTATAAAACCTTCAGACGCCTGAATTAGTACCATAATTGCAAGGTGACTAGGGAAATGTCATTAGAGGTTGCTTAAACATAAGAAGTCATGATGAAGTATGTGTTGAAAGAAGACTCATTTAAACAGTAGCCCAAGTTAAAGTTAGTTCTTTATATTATTTCTAAACTCAGATGTTTATATATGCCACAGCTCTAGGACATGTCCTGGAACAGCACACCTAAGGAATGAGCACTGTTTATCTTTCTGCTTCTTCATTCTCAATATTTAACAGACAACCTGGGCTAGAGAAGATGCTCAAAAGTATTTACTAAATTAATGAATGAGTTTGAATGCTGGTATGCAGTTATAGAAATGGAATTTTAAAGAAAGTAGGCTTCTATAAATGAATGTACGTAGTAGGATACATATATATATATAT
>NW_004949109.1:5484807-5492893 GCF_000317375.1 Microtus ochrogaster
ATATTTATATATAAACAAATATAAAAGCAAATAACATATATTCTAGTATGAAAATTTCAAATTTGTTCTTCTCTTTAAACTAGCTAGAGTTTTATCTATTGTATGCTTATATCTAGCCATCAATGAAATTATTAATTCTTTTATTACTTGAAACAAATTTTATTTTCTTCACTAAGCAAGATATATGTATGACAGGACTATACTACATAAAGTAGATTGAAGATGCATATTTACATACATATTTATGCATATGTATATGGTATGTGGCATGCACACAAAGACGGTGAAACCGAGAAAGAGATATCAACAAGGTTCCATAGGAAAAGAAAACTAGGAGAAACAAAATCCTGTTTCCACTGGAGATATCAATTAAGAAACCTCCTGCTGCTTTGACTCTCCTCTGATTCTTATGCGAATAGCATTACAGGCTCACAGAAATGGGCACGAGTGTACAGAAAAGCAATCTGTGCAAAGAAGCCTTTGCTTTTCTCTTGGACAAGCTTTTGGCCAGGAGTGAAGTGGGTTAGAAATTGATTTCTGCTCTAGAGACATCACTGATAAACCCTCAAGCACTTGTTGCCCTTTCTGTCAATGAGAAGGATAAATAATGTCACAAAGAGATGTTCTTTTTGCTACCACATTCCTTAACTTGTTTTAAACATTAAAGTAGCATTTTATGTCTATTAAAACCATTAGTTGAATTTTGTATTTTCATTCTTTAAAGCTTATGTATGCATTGAGTAATATAATTATTATTTAAGTATTTGCATATAATTTATATGTATAAATTTTCTTCATTATTTATATATATATATGTACTGTAACTAATTCCTCCCAATAAAAATGTTTAAATCAAGACCAACCTAACACCACAAAGACCCTAAAGATGACGTAGTGTTAAGCACTATATTACAAGGCATAAATCTACAATGTCATTTAAAATCTCAATTCTAACAAATACTTTTTAGCCTTATCTCTTGACACTCACAAGAACTTTGTAGAGAAGTAGTCACTGGTCTGTTTTACACATGAGAAAACAAAGGGTATATCTAGCTGATTTCTCAAAAGTCACTGAACTGAGTCCCTGGTCCTCTATCATACACTCTGACTGTGTCGCTCTCTAAGGAATGGTACAAAGCCTAATGGAGAAGTCAGAGTTCTTCATGAGAACACAGAAAACCTATGTCTCAGGAGGAATAATTCTATAGAGCACCAATGTACTCAAAATTGGGAGATTAATTGCAATTACAATCAAAGTCCAGGGAGATATGTTTATAGGAATCAGTACATTCTAAATTTTATGGGCAAAGTTATATTTGAACCATAGACTTCTCAAAAATTATGTTTATTTGCTTTTGGCACTGATGATAGAATATGGGGCCTTGTGTGTGCCTGGCAAGCTCTCTACTACCGAGCTGTGCTCCCAGCTGAATGAATAAACTTCTTAAAAAAGCACATATTCCCTAGAAAATTCTGACTTAAGTCAGGGAGAGATATTAATGGTTTATTCTGTATAAAATATTCATTTTATGGCATCCTTTTTGAAATTTATTATTAGTATTAAACTGTTTAATCTTCTGGTATCTTTGACATAATATTTTTTTCAGAAAAAGTATGTGGACAATACAATTTGAGCTATGAAATATAAACAAAAATCTATATTTTTCTTTCACTTTTGAGAACTCTGTCTACACATAGGACTTTTTCATAAGCCCTTAAAAGATTGCTTAATTTACCTCCAATTGCAAGTCTCAGTCTTAATATATTTTCATTTATTAATATTAAAAGATGATAACCAGCTTGCAGAAGACTATGGAGAAACCATTGGGAAACTGTGACAACTTTGGGTCTACCTAAAACCTATTTCTAAATTATTTGGCAAGGCCACAGCTGTGGACAAGGTCCTGCCAGAGCTAAACTGGAAGATCATTAGGATAGTCTTGCACTGCCACACATAATGTATGTCTGGTAGATCTGACTTGCGGCCTGGAGAGAGGGGTCAAATAAAATGATAAGAAATATAGCAAATGATAAGACAAGAGATAACAGAAGGAACATTTGATGGAATATTAACAAAATTCAACCTCAAGTTAATGTCAGACAGAAAATTACAGAATTTAACAAGTTCACAATGAGCAGAAAAGACTTCCAAAAGACTACATACATAGTTTTGTTGCTTTCAAATTATAGCACATCAAACACAAAAAAATCTGAAACACAGTGAGACAGATATAAAATTTATTCTCAGAGAAGCAAATAATTAAAGCTTGTTTCTCCTCAGATACAAGTGAGTAAAATATTTCTGTTGAGAAAAGACAAAGAGCCTAACCAAATATCTAGAAACTGAAGTCATCCTTCAAAAGTGAAAGACAATAAACCTATATAGATAAACAGAAATGGGAGTAATTTGTTTCCATTAATCTGACTGAAAAGGAATTCCAAGAGAGAAAGAAAGTGATAAGGTCAGGGAATCAGATCTCCAAAAACAACAGAGGAGCATTGGAGAAGGAATAAATGAAGGTAAATGAAGTGTAAAGTACACTAAAAATGTTCAGAGAATACTTCAAAATCAAAACTAAGGTGGAATTCAATGAGAAAACTGGAGCAAAGATCCTAAGAGACTCCTTGCTGAAGAAGATATATAATGCCATTCCAGAATATGCAAATATGTTATCTACCATATATTAACAGAAATGTAAATTAAACCTACAATGAGTGATATATTAGAATAACTAAAACCTAGAAAGCTAGCTAGTAAATATTAACAAGGAATGGAACTAGAGACCTCATTTATTGCTGGTAGAAATGAAAAGTTGTATAACCATGTTGGAATATACTCTCACCAGCTATTATATTCTTTGGTATTTCCCCAAAGTAAACAAAAATGTAAATCCACTTTCATGCATATACATGTTGATATCATCTTTACCCAACGAAAAGGAAGGACACATATTTGAAAGAAAACTGCGGGTGGCTTATGAGAGGATTTTGAGGGATGTGGAAGTAGAAAATTTCTTAATTATGTTATAATCACAAAAATAACTTCAAAAGCAACAAAGATGTCCTTATTAGATAAATATCCAAACTATAATCCACCCAGACAGCGGACTATTAGAAAGTAAAAAAGAAAAGATCTATTAGCAAAGAAAAATCAGATTCATAATTATAACTGAAAGGAAGCAATATAAAAAACATTATACGCTATGTGATTACAATATATGGCACTCTGAAAAAAGAAAATCAGTAAAAAAAAAAAATATATTAATAGTTACCAGGTTTTACAGGGATGGAAAATTAACAGATGCACCATGGAAGATGCTTATAACAGTAAAACCATTCTTTAGGACACGGCAATGATAAATAGATAAAACTGTGTTTTTTTTGTTCAAACCCACAGAATTAAAACTCAAGTGTAACTATGTCCTTTGGATAATAGTGATAACTTAGTATAAGTTCATCAGTTAAGATCAATATCTATTATAAACAGTTGATGAAAATGAGATAGGCTAAGCATGGGGGCTGGACAGAAAATAAATGATAAATGTCTGTACTTACCACTCAATTTTACTGTGATCCTGGAATCTACTCTAAAATGTAGTTATGTTAAAATAAAAAACTAATTAAATCAAAATCCTCTGAGGGAAATTTCATCACAGAACTGTTCTGTCTTCTAACATTAAGTGAAGGAAATCCATAGATATCTAAACTGCGAACTTCCTCCATTGGTAGAATGGGTTGGATTGGACTTCTAAACCAAATTTTACATTTGAATAGCTTAAAATAGACTATAACATATGCAAACATCAATAGGTAAAGGAGCATCACTGAACATTAATGCTTCCCAAAGTGTTCTGATCTTGAATTCAAGGTCACAAAAGTAGAGCACTATAGAGCAGTGGTCCTTAACCTTCCTAATGCTGCAACCCTTTAATACAGTTCCTCATGTTGTGGTTACCCAAACCCTAAAATTATCTTTGTTACTACTCCATAACATAACAGTTTACTACTGTTGTTAATTGTGATATGAGCATCTATGTTTTCCGAGGGTCTTAGGCTACCTCTGTAAAAGGGTCATTCGACTCCCAAAGGGGCTGTGAATCACTGCTATAGATCATTCACAGGTTATTCACCAATATCAGTCTTTGCTAAAGAATTGGATATTAACATCTGAGAATATGCTACACTGCTAGCAAATAGTATATTCTACATATGCAGAATGCAAATTTTGTAGTAGGCAGCCACACATGAGGCTATTTTGTATTTCAAACTTTATCACAAGCCATAGCCTGTCAAAGTTATTTTCAATGTAGAGTCTAGTGACTTTGTTTTTTTATATAACTATGGTGATTGGGAAAAGAATGGCATTCATAAATATTTAGGAAAGATCTCTCTATGTGGTATGACAATTTCAAATTTATTCAGAAGTTTTAAGACAAAATTGGACTTCTAATTATTGCATAAGATCATTAGCAAGTACATCTTAATGCATATTATATTACTAAAGATCTTTCTCAAAGTTTTTAAAACTATAGTGCATTTGTTGCAAGGTTACAATCTTTATAGTTTCATAAATAGTTTTGATATGACAGATAGAACTCTAATGTGATGCTTGATAGTGGCCAACTTGAAGGAAATACTTAATAACCTTATTTTTCAATGGCCTTTATACTATTAGATAGTCTTTAATGCAAGAAATTATTAAGTTAAAAACTAATTTATTTTACTATTTTCTATGCTTATCTTTATTCATCTGAAAATGAAAATAAAATTTTATCCCTAAGCCATACAGAGGAGCCTCAAAATTGGCTCGTTGGGTGATTAAATTAACTGCCCCTGTATGCATCATTACTCCCTGGTTTTAAGAACAGGGCCATATGATGAGATTTATGTTTTGTGTATCCATCTGACAATGAAAACAAATTACTATTCAGCCTTAAAAACTCTGCTCAGAAACTAAAATGTGTTTTTGTCCCAACTTTAGCATTCAAACTCCTCAAATTGTCTATAAATACTGCCTCTTTTAATTAAACCTTCGCACATTTCTAAGTAGCAGTCACTCTTTTCCTCAGTATTTTATTTCTGAATATTTTTGCACTATTGTTATTATGCATGCCTTTTCAACTCCCTTTGTGAAAAAAGCTACTGTGTAATAGGTATTTTATATTCTTGTCCTTGATACCATCCACAAAAACACTTTTAAATTTCAAGCAGAAAAGTATTGAAAATGTAAGGTTGGTTATCCGTTAGCAAACATTCTTATTGGTTCTAATATTTAATATTCAAGTGAGGGGCTTGTAAGATGGTTCAGTGAACAAAGTTGTTGCAGTGCCACTGTGAGCATTGAGAGGCAGAGACAAAGAACTGCTGGGGCAAGCGGGAACTGGAGGAACTGGTTAGCTCTGTGTTCCCTGATAGATGAATAGAACTCCCCACTCTACCAAAGACCACACAGACTACAAGGAGTCCAGGTAGGCTGCCCAACTTGCCAGCTCTCTATCTCACTATCTCAGGGTCCACTCCTCCCTATCCCCAGTGTTGCACCCTCCTAGTTGCCTTGCGCAGCCTCTAATGGGACAGAGACTCCCTGCTCTACCAGAGAGCACACAGACAGTAAAAAGCCCAGCCTATACAGACGAGAAGACAAGAGAGGAAACAGAAACCGAGGAACAAAACACCCATCCAACAAAGGCAAACTCAGAAATTGATGCCTAGATCTATAATTACCCCAAACTAAGATGACTAGAGGTCACCATAAGAACATAAGAAATAACCACTAGGGCAATATGACATCAATAGAACACAGCTATCCTACTATTTCAAACCCTGAACATTCCAACACAGCAGAAGCACAAGACAAAGACTTTAAACACAACTTTATGAAAGTGAGTGAAGTCTCTTACAAGGAAGAACAAATGGCTTCAGGGTAATTAGAAAAATAAAAATGAACAATTAGAGGAAGTTAATAAATCCCTTAAAGAAAGGCAAGAAAAAAACAAACAGTTGAAGGAAACAGACAAAATGATTCAAAACCTTTTCAGGAAATAGAAGCAATAAATACAGTACAAACTGAGGGAATTCTGGAAATGAAAAATACAGGTAAGCAGACAGGAAACACAGACATAAAGGTCACCAACAGACGCCGGGAGGTTGTGGTTCATGCTTTTATTCCCAGCACTTGGGAAGCAGAGGCAGGCAGATCTCTGTGAGTTCGAGGCCAGCCTGGTCTATAAGAGCTAGTTACAGGACATTCACCAAAGTTACACAGAAAAACCCTGTCTTGAAAAACAAAAAAACAAAAAAAAAAATCACCAACACAAGAGATGGAAGAGAGACTCTCAGGCTCTCAAGCATTGAAGATACAATAAAAAAATATAAATGCACCAGTCACAGAAGGCATTAAATCTAAAAGGTTACTGACATACAACATCCAGTAAATCTGGGACACTATGAAAAAAATCAAATGTAGAATTAATAGGAATAGAAGAAAGAGAAGATTCCCAACTCAAAGGCCCAAAGTCTCTCAGTTAGGATTTGTGTTGTTCTTGAGATTTCTCTTGAATTATTTAGGAAGTTTCTTCATTTTGTATTTCTATACAGAAAGGTTTGCTTCCTACTGTAAGGCCAACCCATTTACATTTTTGGTAACAATTTAAGGATACTCATCGCCTGAAGGAGAAATGAGAAATTAGGAATTAAAAGTAATTCCACTTTAATATAACTGATACCTTTTCCTAGTTCATAGAAAATGTTACAGCCCACATATGTACTGTACAGAGCAAGAAAACAGGTTAAGACTTCTTACATTCCTCATTTTATGATGCATGAAAAGAGACTATCATTTGTAAAAACTGTTCACTAAAGAGTGTTCCAGAAATGTGGTACCAGGATGGAAGGCAGCTGATCACTTCCTGCGATATGATAACCACCATATGCCACAATTTTACTATTATCTTTTGATTGTAAATTATCCTTAGTAAGCATAATCCATGGTGGAATTGAGAGGTTTTAATGACACATACACCTACACACACGGTATACACACACAGATACACACATACAGGTGCACACACATACACACCATATTCGTAAAAATAAAATAAATTTTAGAAAGAAAATCTCACAACATTTTACAAAGGAACATAATGAAAACAAATGTCTTGCTTTTTCTAAATTTGAGCAGCTCTGTACATTTGTTATTTCAGTAAATATCTACTAAGCAGCCTGGCCAATTAAGTAGTAGACTTATGTCATCCTTGTTTTTTCATGACATTAGCATACATATAAATTGACCATCAAATCTGGTTGACATTAACTCATCATATCCTCTGCATGCTTCCTTGTGCCTTGTTTCTCATGAGGATGAGTTTAGCAGCCTCCTACAGTGACTTTTTCTTATCTATTTTCTAAAATTCTTCTGCAAACTCAATCAGAATTTTGCTGAACAGCAGCTTGGAAGCATAATGGCTTTCCATTTCCCTCATGATAAAGGTAAAATTTAAAAAGTTTATATAAAACAATATGCTATCCTTCTCAACCCTACCTCTGACACTTTACCATCATATTTGCTTTTAGATTCCACCACTTGTAGATCTTTCCAGCATATATACCTTTTATCTAGTCTCTCTTGTCTAAGTATGGCTGTCTTCTCACAATAGCATCATGCAGACAGCCCTTTCTGTTTGCAGAGGGCCCTGTTCATCTACCACAGCTAAGCTCACTTGCTACCTTCTCATCGCAGAGGATGATTCAGATCTCATCTACTATGGGTTGAATGTGTCTCCAAAGCATGAATTGAAAACTTAATCCCCAGTTAAATCTTGACTACTGAAATCTGTAGAGTTTGGAACTTTTTCACGAGGGCTCTAAATCTATCAATGGATTAATGTTGTTAACCTTGGGAGTAAGTTTCATAGTAAAAATACAAATAAATTCAGCTCTCTCTTGACCACTTTGGTGTCTGTCATCGTTTACTGCCACATGGAGTGATGTAGCAAGCAGACCCTCACAATATGGGGGTCTACCAACTGTGGACTTACAAGCTTCCAAAATTCTATAATAATAATAATAATAATAATAATAATAATAA
>NW_004949109.1:5492993-5501896 GCF_000317375.1 Microtus ochrogaster
AATAGTAATAATAATTTCTCTAACATGTCTAATACCCAATCTAAAATATTTTGTTATAGTAGCTTAGAGACACATTCCAGGCCACATTTGATAGGATTCCTATCCCAACATTCATAATTCAAGAAAAAAATGATTTTATCATCAACATGTTAGACTAATTTCTATGTTATAAGACTTTTGAGAATAGCAATCATTTCATGTAGTGCCACTATGCAGCATAATGACCATAAATCCAAGGGAACTTAATGATTTAATAATCTCATGAATTAATATTGCTTACATAAGTATACTCTCACATGGAAGACAGAAAGACCAATAAAAATATAGTCTCTTCATACTATTCATACTTTCAGAGTATCTACTCCAAAGCAATATCTCTTAATATGTGTTTGTTTGTATTAATTCTATTCTAAAGAATATTTGTGACATTAATTACAATGGCTGGTGATTTAATTCAAAGCTTCTGCCTTAACACTTTCTCAATTCTTGGAGAAAAAAAAACAGCGATATGTTATTCAAATGTCCAAAACCACATGACCCTGCAGATGGTAGAGTTTCTTTAAATGGCTTCACTAAATTTTGTCAGGTTTGCTAAAACATTCAATGTATTTTGTCTGAAATCCTTGCATTGATGGGCTGATGACATATGAGTTCTCTGAGAATTTCACATTATTCATTAAAATGGATGTTATGGGATTATGAAATTGCCTTTCTTTGTAAACATAATTCCAGAATATATCTCAGTGTTATCTTCACTATGTGTAAAAAAGAACATTTAGGAATTATTCATGTGAGCATATGCTAAAATGCATTGCTATTCATTGATTGATTTTGACATGAAAGCGACATAGCCAACGCTCTCCATATTTACCATGGACCTCCACACCACTGATCCACAGGAAGCAAGACTTATTGTCTGGAATAAATGAAGTAGGGCTTTACTTGTGCTGTAATGCTGTAAGAATGGCCCTCTCTAAGTCTGGATACAGTGTACAAAAAATGTATCAGTGATTGCATGGACAATTGTCCTCATTTCTGAAGATGACTGACCAATAACAGATAATGTAGGGAACAGTAAAAGATACCACTCCTAAGTAAGTATGAGAAGGTATCACTCTGAATCAGAAAACAAGGCTACTCAAAGCATGGCCAGTTAATACCATGATGATCAGCAAAAAGTGAGTTGAAATGTCCCTACAGGAACAGGAAACCCACCATACATACCATAATGATCTGCCTTTCAGTCCAGACCAAAACAAGTGACTCCTGATAGGTAATCATGTTCTGTTTTCCAATTTCAGTTATTTTCACAGATTTTAGCTTTTGAAATGCCCTGGCATTCCTGAGACGATGTACTTTGTGACAGATTCTATTATTGATTTCTCTTACATTCATGTTAAACATTTTTCTTTTTCTGTCAGCGCTTTGCCTCAATAGCATACGATGTACAATTTCTTGATTAAGAATGTGTTCTGTTCCAGGGGGAGGGGAGGCAATGCTCTCTGTTCTCTTAAATTTTCTATTACTGTTTGCAAAAAGAAAGTGTTCCAGTGTTTAGTAATATTGTCCATAAGGGAAGATATAATTATATTATTGACAGCTTACCATACTGACAACACTGTGTTTATGAAATAATCAGGGGAACAGGGTCGACCTGAATACATAGCAGAAGTGTGGAATATAAAATAGTAAGAATATCCTAATAAGTTTAATTGTCGAGGTTTTTAAAGTGAAAGCATGTGTTCATGAAGGTATATCAGAAGAAATATAACAAAATACTAAGATATATTAATTCAGTAATTTCTAGAAATAAATGGCTATTTGAATACAAATATTTAGTGTCTATAAATATTTCCTTTAAAAAAATTCATCTTGAATTATTTGCACTCTTGTAACCCCGTCACTTGAAAAGTAGATGTAGGAACATCAGGCAATGACATCCATGCTTAGCTATACAATGAGTTCGAGGTCAGCATAGGAAACATACTCGCCTGTCAGGAAAAATAATCTTTTTTTCTTTATTTGATTTAATAAGCATGAAAAATTAGATAGCCTGGTCTCTAAAACAATATCATAATTTGTTGCCATCAATTTGATCTGTATTTAGAAGCAAAAATGTTTTTATAAAGTTCATCATTTTTATACAGAAGTCCATCACAGAAAACCTGGAAGTTACAAGAAAATAGAGTTTTGAGAATGCTGGGAAAATATCAAAAAATTAAAAAATAAAGAACCTTTATTCTCTTCCAAGGTGAAAGCCTTCTTGAGATTATAGTGTATGACGTCCAAGCCATCAATGGGCTGTTCTCCTGGCTAGAAAACTTCCCCTAAATTGCTGATAAATTTGCATCAGATACAAATCATTTCTAACACATCTCTGTTTGGAGGCCCATATTTCAGAGAGAAGCCTAGAAAAGGTGACTGAGAGTAAATAAAGCTGAAAAAGGAGGCAGAGCTGTTGCTATAAAGTCAGTACACCAACTACATTACATAGAGATATGCTCACTGTTCTAGAAGCTAAGTTTAGCTTGGAGACATAGCTTATTAAAACATTATAACTACAAAGAGGATCTTACATATAAGAACAGAAAAATAAACCCTGTATTACACCAGAAGTACAGAAAAAATAAAAATTCAGGGGAGTTATTATTTCCTGACTCAATATCAACAAAACTCACCCACTAACAAACAGCAAGAGGAAATTACACTTCTAAAGGTTACAAATTAAGCCACATATCATTTGACTAGAGAGTAAAGACAGTAAACTTAATACCTGAAATAGATATGCAGAAGTTTACTGAGGATGGCTTCCCCTTCATGTCTTAGAGGAGGCAGTGGGCATTATTGAAGACACCACAATTTCAGTGGTGGATGCAGACAGTCATTGTAAAGAACTGCTCTCAGTTACTTAGCATGCGTGAGAAGCATCAGCTTGATGCTTATCTAATTCTTAAAGCAGCCCCTGGACAAGAGATCTACTATCAATTCTAGCTCACAGTTAAGAAACTTGATGTTATAAAGTGGATAAGTTGTTTAGGATTACACAGTAATAAGCAATTGAAATTTTCATTTCTTTTATTCCAAGATTTTAGTGCAATCAGTGTGTTTGCTATTGGTCACTTAACTAACAAGTCTCTAATTCTCATAGGAAGCAAAGCAAGGGGAACCCAAATATGGAATGTTTATTTTGATCATTGGCAACCAAAGAGATGGAGACAATTTTAAGAGGAAATTTCATAGAATTATGACATGCTCTCTACATTTCTATGAAACTTAATAAGTGTGATTAACATACAGAATTTGGAAATTGCTTTTATATGGAAGCTTATTATTTAAATAAAGTTAAAATAAAGATATACTGCTTGAAGTAACTATAGTTCAGAAGTGTTACCTGTGTTTTATCCATTTTCAGATTTAAAAAGAATTCCAGGATTGGACCTCAGATTGAAGAGGGAGCTTTAAGGTGCAGTTGTGTACTTAGTGTCAATGTTTATTTAATAAAAACATTTGGAAAAATACAACATTGGAATAATTGTCAAAGTCGAAAAAGCCTTCTGTTTCCCACGAGGGAATGGAATGCTAGTCAGAGCACAGGGATGTACCTACAAAGGTTATGAAGACTGCATGTTAAATATTCCTCTATGCCCACCATGGAAGCACCAGTTAAAGGCAATTACATATGGCTTTTACTTCATAAAAATGCAATATACTGAGCTCAAAAAGGTGATATACATTATGCTTAGTTTTCTTTGATGACGGACCACGTGTTATTTTTCTATTTTTGTGCTTTGTTGCTTTTAAGGTGAACACAAAAATTCAATAGGATTTCTGTAGGAGGGACTGGATGAAAAGAGAAATCCAAATGTCTTAAAGTAGAATCAATTTGACATGGGTTATCTCCCTCTGAGTTAAGAATACAATTTTGCCGTTGTGCTCAGGTATATAATCAGTTAGTAAGTGCTCCAATAGCTCTGGTTGAATAACTAGGATTTCTTGAGAAAAGAAACAAAGCCCCATGTCATTGCAGAAAATCAGTTCTTTGGAACAGTAACTGGAAGTATACACTTGGAGGAATAGTTAGGGCAGAGGCTGCTACCTTAGCCTGTCAACCTCTGGCTTGGACACCAAATGGGGAAGATAAGTCTTCAAGGACAAACGGAATAGGGTAGTTGCAAATAACAGAAGGGATTGTCATAAATACTCTCATACCAGAAACACACATGAACACATTTGCATATTTTCACAATGTGAGAACATGCTGAATAATAACAAAATCACACTCTAAATCAGTTTCAGTGGCTATAATTTGACAAGTATCTGGATTTCCCTTGGTAGCTAGCCATTGTCAAATGAGTTCCTTTATGCTAATTTAATTACTAATAAACATTAGCATTTATTACTTCAAAATTAATTACTAATAAATGGTATTCCTGCAGGTAGAGAGGGTAGGTGAAGCTGGTTAAACAAGATAATAATGAATGCAATTGGACGACTCATGTGCTTCCACAGGGAAGCAGAATTGAATCTGTAGAGTTGAGGCAAGCACCAGAGGAGCAGGATCATAAAGGGCAGGTGAAGACCAGGTCCAGATGAAGAGTTGACTCGATGCTTGAGATGGATGGAAGAAGTTTAAGTGGAGACAGAGATAAGCTGAAACACTGAGAACAATCAGGTATTCTCTGCTTATTTGTAATTATTGTACTCTTGGTGCCTGTTTGTCCCTTGATACCAACTAGGTAATCAGACAACAGGTTTCGAAGACCATTGGTATCATAGTGGTAGTTGCCTTTCTCCTTATGGAATCAGTCCAGAGCAGTGCATAGTTTATTGATCTGGTATATCTGATAAGTCCTTGAGCCTGCTTTTACTAATATAGTTTGCACCTACTGGCTCATGTGTTCAATATTAACTTTGAAAAGTTTATAGGTAGTATCTTTCTTGTTTATGTTTAGAAATAAGCTGTTTATGACTCTTATTATCTCATGGGGGATGCTCCATAGATGGTGTTATCTATGACACAATAATGTACAAAATCATCCTCCACTTTCACTCAAAAGGGAAGTAAAGTTGCTTATATAATGAAATTACCAAAGCAAATAACTTTAAACAGTGTGGAATAACTTACAATGGGCACAGCCTGACCTCTGTGATTATTCTGAAGAGAAAGTTGTCCTTCAGTCAAACAAAACTGCTTCTGTAAAAATTAAAACCAGCCTACCATCCACAACCCCAGAGAACCTAGATAACAAAGAGAACCCTAAGCAAGACATACATAGATCTATATAGGAAGGAGAAAAGGACGAGGTCTCCTGAGTAAATTGGGAGTGTGGGGGTAGTGGGAGAGAGAAGAAGAGGAGAAAGGAAGAAGTGATGGGGGAGCAGAGAAAAATGTATAGTTCAATAAAAGCTATTTTTTTTTCAAAGAAGAAGGGCAATCATGGGAACAACACGGTGGTTTTCCTAAAGACGTTTCTCTTGCCATAGTGACAAAACAACTAATTTCAACATCTAATACAGAAGAAAAGGGGTTAATGTACTGATAAAAATAATTTTCACTGAAGTCTTTATATTATTTGGGTGGTTCCAGAGAAATATTTGTCTGTTGTGTATTTTTAACATTTTGGCAGTTAAAGATTCTTCTCATTGTACTTCTTCTTTTAAAGTGGTCTTCTACTAAAGAATTCCCCTACTCAAAAACCCTGTCTCGAAAAACTAAAATAAAAAAAAGTTTTGATTTCATTGTCCCTAGGACCTCAGTAAGATGACCATAGGCAGTAACTATTAGTGGTGTTCAATAAAGTCACTTTAATGGAAGAAGTTAAAAGACAGACTGCTTTGTAATAGCTGACATGATTCAGTATAAAGATGACAAACATTCCCAGGAGAATCCAGAACTAATGTGTCACATGAGAAATATCCCACTCTCTCCCCCTTTCTTCAGGAAATACTTGAAGCTGTGGTTGTCCAAGTCCACACAGAGAGCAGTCTGAATACACTAGGCAGCTAGCAGCACGGGAGAAATCCAAAAATGGGGTTTTGTATCAGTGAGCATAGGTGCAGTGCCCCATTCTCTGTGTTCTTCTGAAGGTGTTCTGAGTGATCCTCTGTCTAAACCAGCAACACCAGCAGCCCCGCAGCTTGGGCTTCTTCATTTTCTCCCTTAATTATTCTCCACCCCTTGCCAGGTAAACTGCTTGGCCCCAATCCTGTCTTGGATTCTGCTTTTGGAGAGTTGAAACCAAGGTATCATGAGAAAAACACTTCTAACACAGAACACACTTGGTGTTACTTCAGCACTGGTGGCAGCTCAGTGTGGTCCCCTGCTTCCCTTAGTCAGTCAGATTTTCAACTGACCTCAGCACACAAAATGGACCAAGGGATCTGGACAACCCACGAATGTGACTCAAAAAAGTAGCACCAAAGGAAGGGAACTAATATACATGAAACTTCACACCATGCATGCGTGCGTGCGTGCATACCACACACACACACACACACACACACACACACACACATACACACCCTACAAGCTATTTCCTCTTTGAAAGAGTATTTTTATAAGGCATGATGTCCTCTATCCTTTTTCAAAAATTATAACAAATATGTAATTCACTTTCAGCAAGCATTTTTATTTTAAAAATAAAACCACAGAGCAATCTAATTATGAACATAGGCATAAAGGCATAAACAACATATTAACAGAATTTAATTGATGTGGCATTGACAGTGGCACATGCCTGTAATACAAGCATGTGGGATGAGAGAATCACCATGAATTTGCAGGATAGTCTGAGCTACATAGTAAAACCCTGTGCAAATTATTGGCTCTAACTTACTTTTAGAACTGGGGGGGAGGGGGACCTGTCTTAAAAGCTCTCATAATTAACTACAATAACCAAAACTTCTAGTATTAAGATGCTTATATAGTAATAGTACCATTCATGAATATTTATGAACCTATTAGGAAATGGGAATGAGAGAAGACTCTTTAATCTGATAAAGTGTATATGCTAAGACGGAAATAAATGGAAAAGGAAACTGAAAAGTGTGAACTCTTCTCTCAAGAGTAAAACTTTAATAAAATAGAACATGAAGGATATTGTACTTAATGGTGCTCCTTTGTGCATCGGTATATTATGAGAGCTCTCATAATGCAATAAAATTATGAAATGTTATATAATCCTAGAAAATAGAGATGGACAAACCTCTCTCAAAGATGCTGTGATTATCCATCTTGATATTCCAAGAAAGGCTCAGCAAGTTGTTAGAGCAATAAAAAGAACTTGAAATTCTGCCAATTAAATCAGCTTTTAAAACATACATTCTATATACCTCAAAGAAGCAAATCATAGACTGTAGTAAGAAAGATTCTATTCATAATAATAATCATAAAGTAGATCATTTCTCTAAACAATAATTAAAAAACAAATTAAATTAAATACATACTAAAAAAAACACTTCAGCAAGCATAGAAGATGGCAAATAAGTACATGAAAAATTATTTGCAAAAAATGTTCAATATTATCAGTTATTATAATTAATTTAAATTAAGGTCAAACATTTCACCAAGCATGGAAATTGGCAAATAACTATATGACAAATTGTTTACAAAAGTGTTCAACATTATTGTTCATTAATAGAATTAATTTAAGTGAAGATCAAAGATGTGACCATATATTGCAATAACTTAAATTATATATACTAAAGTGATGGCAGCAACTGCAAGCAACAGCTCATAGTGGCTGTAATGCTGCTATTGGGTTGCTGAGAACACAGGAATTTGGGGAAATAGTTGATAAAAAGTAAAAACTCTTACCAGCAATACGGTTCCTTGGTGTTTATCCAGGAGAAAGAAAGGCATGTCCACAAAAACTTGTTAATGGCTGAGTGCTTCTAACAGTCTTATTTGTAATCACTAAACCTGAGTGCCAGTCAAATATTTTCAGGTGAGTGGACAAATCTTTGTATGTCCACTTAATAAAGGCTTCTCGGAATTAGATAGACACAAATTACTCTTACTTAAAACAGCAGAGGGCATCCTAAAAGCATGATGGGAAGTAGAGGAAGTCATATCCTTCCTCTTGATAGGATAATTCTCTTGATAGGATATGCTGAGAAAGACAGACAGACCAGTAGGGACAGAAACATATCTGAGCCTGCCTAGGGTTGATGTAGCAGACGGGCAAGGAAACTTTGGGATTCACTTAGTCTGTGCTGACTGCTATAGCTAAAATACAGTTTGTTTATGATCAATTTGATTCTCATGTATCTAGAGACTAGAAAGTTTGGGATCAATGCAGTCACAGATTGACTTGTCTAGAGAGGACCCTTTTCCTGTGTCTATGAAGAACAGAAGACCTCCTCAGGCTTCTGTCTGTAGACATTAAGTCCACCTGTGAGAGTAGAGATGTTATGTCCCAATCACTTCACTGTCATCCTCATTTTCTAATACCTTCGCCTTTAATACAAAGATTTCAACATTTGGGTTTTGTGAGGGACACAAAAGTGTTAAACATATGAGGCATATTCCATGTTATAAAACTGTGGTTACCTGTTGTATGACTTCATGTTTGTCTAAGCAATTGTTCAGTATACCTATAAGAAGTACATTTTATTTCATATATGTTATAATTTTATAAACAAGTTTAAAACTAGAAATTATTAAGATATATATTAAATGTTCAAATATATAGAACTATATTTAGGTTTACACCTCACCAAAGAAACTTCTGTTAGCAACATGTAGAAACCATTGCAGAAATCACAGTTGGTCAAAATGCAAAGAACAATTGATGTGGGGTGCTCAGCTCCAACTGAAACACCTACAACAGCTCCTCTGAATCTAAGGCTCAGAGACCGCTATGGAAGAGAGCAGAAAAAGGGTAAGAGGCAGAAGGCAACAC
>NW_004949109.1:5501996-5506874 GCF_000317375.1 Microtus ochrogaster
AGAGAGAGAGAGAGAGAGAGAGAGAGAGAGAGAGAGAGAGAGAGAGAGAGACTGAGTGATAATGGCACGTATATATGGCAGGGAAGCAGTGCCTAGAAGATCTTAACAAGGTGTAGCCTCCACAAGATATAAAAATGATGCCACCAACTGACATGTCAACATGGATGAGGAAGTTCTCATAAGTTAAACGGCTTGTTTTATTTTCCCGCTCTCAGACCGGGCACTCCATCTCTGCTCCCTTGATGCATGCTGTGAACTTCTTTCCAGAACTGCTTCAGTCTTCCATACTCACCCACCAAGATAGACTGAAACCACAAAGACCATGATTCAAAATAAATACTTCCTCTACCAGAAAAAAAACCTAAATTCCTATTGAATTAATCACAAAATTTAATACAATTATAATCAGTGCATCTTGCAAATTTCCAACCAATTTTAATATTTATCAAGACAAGCCATAATATTATAGTAATAAAATGTGTGAGATTTGATTATGGAAAAGTTGACCAATAGGGGAAAATTAAACATTCAAATAGAAAATAAGTATTTTCTAGGATCTTCATACATGTCACAGAAGAGACTAAAATCTGGGTAGATGTCTCAGTGTATAAAGGGTCTGTGCAAGCCTGAGTACCTAAGTTCAGATCCTCAAGGGCCATATAAATACAGCTGCATTGACATCTAGACTGTAGTATCAGGCCGGGGAACCAGCAGGCTAGTCATTCGGCAAGGGACTCTTCAAAAAGTAAGGTGGTGAATAAGAGAGGAAGACATCCTACTTTGTCCTCTGACCTCTACACACATGTACAAATACATGCATGACCACCAGAATAAACATGAACACACAGAATCAAACATGCTTTCACTTATACACTATACACATATACATTAAATAACAAACAAAATGAATGTGGAAATATGATTAAACGATAAATGATACTGAAATAATACTTTTCCATTACTAAAACCATACAGAAAATTACTATGTACAAAACATAGACTAGATATAAACAAAGAAAAGCTTTAAAACTGTATTTTAAATTGATATTATTATTATTAAAGCCTGTAAAATTAATTTTAAATTTAATTAATTTAATTAAATTTTAAATTTTAATTAATTTTAAAATTAATTTTCTTAAAGAAAAGGATGGTAAAGATTAATAACTCCAAACTAGCATTCAATTTTACATATTTAAAAGGACTGTTTAGATAAAGAAAAATTGGAATATAAAGTCAACAAATATTATAGAACATAAGAAAAACTTTCAAACTTATGCCAGTGAGAATAAACCATCCAATAGAAACTGAGCAAAAGCAGTGGGTTGGAAATTCAAGAAGGATGTAACAATTTGGAAAATAAGAATTAAAACAGGATTGGTTAGTAAACAAAAGCAAAACAAAATGAGCAATCACTACAAAACGTTACACTGATAAAAGCTAAGACTACAAAAGTCTAGGAGGATGTGAGAACGTATAACTCACACACAAGAATGTGAATCAGTACAACAAATTTGGAGGGAAGCATGCAAACCTGCTTACAAACAATTTTACAGTTCAGCAGGTCCATTATCAAGCACACTCACAACTGCAGAATATCTCACAAATGTGTGTAAGAGTATTTTTATATGGGAGTATCCATTAGCATTGGTTATATCAGGAAAAATGAAACAATTCAAACACCTAGTAGCAAAAGAGCAGAGATTTTAACTGTGTCATAATATAAAGACATAGCGCAGAGGTGCACATGCACACACATACATATATATTCATATATATAATATTTTAAATATGTAGATATTTATATAAAATTTAAATTATTTTTCTATTAACTATATAATAGAAAAATATTTTTAGAAAATGAAAAAGACTCACCAGCGTAAAAAAATTACTGATAATTTTAATATGTGATGTTGAATAGGCAAAGGAATCTAATTGGATTAATGTGCAAAAACTATTAATACATTAAAAGCAGAGTAAATGATTTAGTAATTTTCATAGGTATATACATGTGTTTTCTTCACTTGTAAAACTGACTCTTCTCACTTGTTTTAAGATTGACTTTCTTAGTCTTGTTATTATTTTTTTTTTTTTTAGGGTTCCAATTCCAAGGAATTGAACATTTGACTCTGTTTTTATTTTTCCATTCAAAACTTTACACTTCCTCCCCTCCTCCCAATCCTCTCCAGCTCCCCCACTCACCCTCCTCCGCCCCCCCTCCCTGCTTGAGAGATGGCAGGGAACCCTGCCCTGTGGGAAGTCCAAGGCCCTCCCTCCTACATCCAGGCCTAGGAAGCTGTGCATCCACATAGACTAGGGTCCCCAAAAGACATAACATGCTGTAAAAACAAGTCTCAGTGCCTTTATCAATCGCTTCTCAGTCAGCCCCCATTGTCAGCAACAGAGAGTCCGGTTTTATCACATGCTCATTCAGACCCAGTTCAGCTGGATTTGGTGAGCTCCCATTAGAACAGGCACACTGCCTCAGTTGGTGCATCAACCCCTCATTGTCCTGACTTCCTTGCTCAAGGTCTTTCCCCTCCTTCTGCCCTTCAACTGGACCTTGGGTGCTCAGTCTGTTGCTCTGATGAGGGTCTCTGTCTCTCTCTCCATCTGTGATGAAGATTTTATGGTGATATTTGAGATAATCATCAGTGTGATAGTGGAGCAAGGCCAATTCAGCCACCCTCTCCTCTGCTGCCCAGGGACATCCCCATGCCTCTAGAGCCAAGTCTCTTGCCAACTCTAAAATGGCTCCCTTAATGAAGATATCTTCTTCTATATCCGCCCTTCCTCCATCTCCACCCTCCCACTTCCCCAAGATCTCCTCTTTTTGGAGTACTACTCAGTGGTAAAAAACAATGACATCTTAAATTTGCATGCAAATGGATGGAAAGCATTATCCTGAGTGAGATAACCCAGACCCAAAAACATGAATATGGTTATGTACTCACTCATTAGTAGACACTAGCCATGAACCAAGGAGATTAAGCCTAGAGAAGCCAAATAACAAGGTGAACCCAAAGAAAAACATATATAGATCCTCCTGGAAATTGGAAGCACACAAGATTGCTGGGCAAAAGTTGAGATCATGGGGTTGGAGGTAGGGGTGGACATGAAGTTAGGGGAAGGGAAGAGGGGGAGAGGGAAGGTAAAAGTGATAGTCTTGTTATTTTTAAGCGATAAATGTAGGCAGTTATAAGTTTGTAAATGCTAACCTTGTGTTTAGGAATACTTGTTTCCTGTGGGTAGTGGAGATTTTGCCACATCTACATTTTCCCACTAACTTCATAACTTCTGGAGTTTCTGTAGAATGTAGCGTTCCAATGGAAGATAAAGAATTATAAATTAACACTGCTTTTCAACATAGGAAATTAGAAATTGTGCAATGTTCTAAAATTAATGATAGTTGTTTTGAGAGAATGAGCAGAAAAATTGAATGTGTAGGAAAATGTGGAATTTCAACTTTTATTCCTGTTATTTTATTTGTTTGTGAAAAACAACCATCAAAATGGAACACTGACCTAACACAGTGGGACAAGTAGAGACAGTGCACCGTAATTTTTTATGACATTGTTTCAGTTCCAGTTAATAATTAAAGTAATCACAGTGGGACCTATTATTGGAAGAGAGATTACAATGTTACTTTTACTGATTACTGGATTTTTACCATTTTAAGGTAAAACAATTTTGGTAAAGTCCAAGGTGATTACTACATTAAGAAAACACATTTCTAGGCCTACTGTATTAGTGAGTCTCTGAAGTCACAGAGCAGACACAGTTTTATATATACATGCACATATATATGTATTATATATCCCATATATCTATATATGGGATTATTAGTGCGGATTTCAGGCTGTGGTCCAGATAGTACAACAGCGACTGTCTCTAAGTGCAATGGCCAGGAGTCTGGTAGCTGTTCAATCCACAGATGGATTATTAACAGTACCAGTCTGGTGCTAGAGTCAGTTCTAGACAGCTGCTCGTCTTCAATAATACAACACATTGTAATCTTGAAGAAGCGGGTTCTAATACCAGCAAAGGATGACTCAACAATGAATAGGTAAATTTGCCATTGAGAGCAAGGGCAAGCAGTTCAAAGAGGAAAGTTTCTTTCTTCCATTTTCTTTCATATTATCCCCCAACAACTTCAGTAGACAACACACCGTTGCTCCCAATGCCACCAAGAATGAAGAGGTGTTGGAGAGGCAGGAAAGATGGAGGAACGAAGAGGCTGTTTGTTTTATTTTTTTTTCTTTTTGTTTGTTTGCTTCTTTTGTTTTGATTTAGTTTAATTTTAGAAATCTTTTGTGGGGATGCAGCAGGGGTGAGGGGAGGACTGGAGGTGAGTTGATAAGGAGTCAATAAAGAGACTATATTAAATAAAAAAGTGAAGTTTGTGAAATATATAGTAGTTCCCACAAAATCTGGGGAGTGAAAACCCTCAAGCAATGTCTCAGAGCCCAATATGCCCATCATCCCACTCCTGCAGATAATTAGCCTAAAATATGCTGTTAGAAAATGCTGACTATGCAAAGAAGAGACTTATTACTGAACATGTGAAATATAACTTAGTGTTACATATGAGTAAGACTCTCTGCTAAGCTAATTCATACTGAAGGGATAATAGAAAACAGCAAAGCCTTGTGTAAATTTGATATAGAAAAGGTCTTTGCTATAACTAAAATGTCCAAATACAGTATGTGTGGTGATGTGAAAATATTTTGCAATATATTTTGAGAATTATAACAATGACATCAAATGCAAAAAAGAAACATTTTAAATACTTGATATAAACTTTTTTTTCATGTTGTGTAGTTGAAAACAACTTCACATGCCTAGTTTTCTCTTTGCTCTAGACTTGATTTAATTTTTTTT
>NW_004949109.1:5507364-5518163 GCF_000317375.1 Microtus ochrogaster
TGCCTATATGTTTGTCTTTGGATTCACCTTCTTATTTAGCTTCTCTAGGATTGAGACCACTAGAAGATGATGTGTTACAGGACTTTTGCAGCTTTGCAACCACATCTGGATTCTTCAGCTAAGATTTTGGTGATGTCTGTACCATCAAATAGCTTACTCTAATGACATTTCCACAGATTCAACTTGGTTTCAGTTCTTGGATTTTGGTCAACTCAAAATGTGATTCCAGAAACTGAAGGTGGAACAGAAGGATCGACATTTAATTCACATATAAATTCTTGCCAGAAAAGAATATCTTGTCCCTTTAGTTTCTACATAAAAAATAAATAAGATGGTCTGAGCTGAGTGTACTTCATTCTCAAAGTGAAATGTCCCACTAAAGTTTCTCATATAATGCATGGGCTGTATCAAACTCCTTTTTTTCTTTTTATTGATTTTTATTGAGCTCTACATATTTCTCTGTTTCGCTCCCTGCCTCTTCCCTCCTCTTCAATCCTCTCCCAAGGTCCCCATGCTCCCAATTTTCTCAGATCTACAAAACACAAATGTTGGCATCCATGCTCAGAGAATCAGACTCAGTAGGATTAACATTTTTTTATTTCTAGCCTGTTTGCAGATATTTCTGAGGGCTGCACCTGATGTAAAGAAAATTGCTATTGCTACTTATTTTTTTCTTATAGTAATAATACATGATTATTTTGAATTTTAAGATGAAAATATTATTGCTAACATAGTCATAAAAGGCAGTCCTACTGTGAGCTTTTCATAATGATAATTTGCTGTCTTAAACATTTGTCAGATTCATTAGCATTTCCACTTGTGCATGTCACATTTACCTATGCTGGATTGATGAATCACACATCTGTTTCATTGCCCATTCAAATCCTAAACACTCTTCAACAGTAAATGCAGATATTTTCCTACCTATGAATATCTACTAATGCCAACTTGAAGAAGGTATTAACCTCCTTCTTCTAAATCCAGAATTAACTGCAGATATGAAGACATTAAAGTTTTTATTGTCATTATATATAGTTGATAAAACTGCATGCCCAAGGTAAACCAAAAGACAAAACCCAATATTTCTATTCTGTTTTATAGAAATGTCAAGTATAAATCATGATGGCTTACATGCAACAAAATTATAATTAATGTGCATCTGTGCTCAAACTTGGAAATCTATTCTTACAAACAGTAAGTAAGCAACAGAGTTCTGTTTCCAGCAGGATGACGTGCTTTATCATCTCACCATGCCTGCTCTCTTCAAAGCTTGCTTTTAAGTTCCAGCTAGCTGAAATTGCAGTGAACTCGTCTGAAGCAGACCCAGATAACATTTCATCTGAGTTACTTCTTAAACTTTTACCCTCTTAGGGACTCTTGGGATTTCAAAAGGAAACAATTAACTACACTTGCTGTTTTTCAATTTGCAGCTCCTGTTTCCCACTACAATTATATAAGCATCTGCCTGTGTGCTTAGTGTCTGCCCTCATCCTTTTGCTTCCTGGCAAAGAAATGCAGTTTTGCTCTTCCGCATTCCCATTGTTCTGTGCTTTTTTTTTTTTTTGCTAAACACCCAAAGCAATGGGGCCAATTGGATGCTGAATAAAATCTCAAAATTTTTGAGACAAAATAAGTGCTTTTTGGAAGTTAACTGCCTTAGGTATTTATTTTGTTGACAATATAACTACATATAATACACTGTAATGACATTCCCCAACTATACTCTCTCACCCCAACTTCCAGTCTTGCTGGTCTCTTTCTTCTTCCCAGCTAGCTCTTCCCATACACGATTGTATCTCTTTATATTTATTTATTTTTCAGAGTTCATGCAGGCAGTCACATCTGGATTGTGTTCATGATTATAATACCATGGCACGCCCAGAAGGTGTGTTCCCCATCATTCAGATTACACAATTTTTTCTCACCTTCTTCCATGATGGACTTTGGAATGGGTGACACAGATATTCTATTTGGGGACCAAGCACTCCACTGTCTTATATTTATCAAGATTTTGACCTGTTGTGGATCCCAGCTTTGACTATAGCCTACTGTTGAAAAGTACTTCTCTCACTAAGGCTGACAGTTGTGCTAGTCTGTGGTTATAATCATACATGTCTAGATGGCAGATCAACTACCTATCTATTTGATTTAACATCAGTAGTAGAGATCCCATAGGGCCTGGAACCTCCCTAAGCATAAAATTTTGGGAACTTCTGTGGTGCTAGACATGTATTGCTTCTCGTGGATCAGTCCTCAAATACAGACATTAAATCTGTTAGTTATCCCAGGATAGTCATGTCACTATTGTACCACTGAGCATATCTGGGAAAATGGATTGATAGTTTTACACCCAGTACATGCTAGTACTGTGACTGCTAGCCAGCAGGAAAGACAGTTCTTGCCCTGTCTCTGCTTGGTTTCTACATGTCCTGTATCCAGGTATGTGGTGTCTTCAAGAGTAGGGTCTTTCTATCTAGTTCTGGTGGGCTTCCAAGTGCAATAGGAGCAAGAATATTGTTCTGGAAGCCTTTGGTTGCTCTGAGGCATCCCATACTAGTGACGAGGATTTTAAATTGAAGTATTTAATGCAATGCTCATCACGTATACTGAGTACTTCATTTTAAGCTTCTTTATTTAAAATTGTATTTTTGATAGCTTAAAAAGCAGTAGACTTTTATGTGGACATTTCTCTCCTCTTTAGTTTAGATAGACTTACCTTCACACATCTACATTTCCTGTATCTTCTAGACCTTCATTCAGGCCTCTCAAACCTCCCCTTTCCTATACTCCTCGCTCCTACTTCCATATAGCATATTTTCACTATCTTATGTCCCCTTCAATTTTTGTTTACATCATCCCTTCATCTCTCATGACTTTTTTTTTGTTACCTGATTTCTACTGACACCCTAACTTACAACTTGATACATAACAACAAGCCTGAGATTCTCACGTGACAGAGAACATATATGTACTGGGTCTCCTTTCCCCTCACCCTTGCCAGTACTTTTCATAGTTTATTTTCTTGAAAAAAAAAAAACATTCCTACCATAGTGAAACTGGATGTTTCCATGATAGAAATTACAAGTCATTTATATTTCTTTTTATTTTCCACTCTGTACCAAGTGGCCAGTCCCAGTGTGGCAACTGCACCTGCTTATTCAGATTTGAACGAGGATAAAGTCATGATGGAAGGCATCTTTCCCCATGTTTGAAGTGACTAGTCCTCTTTTTAGTTAGGTAGACTGAAGTGCTGAAAACAGTTTACGCACTTGTTGGATGAACAGTCATAGGTTATCAATTTTTTAAATGACAGTGTTTGACAAGAGGAGTTGTAATTATCTAAAGAGCTTGTGTATTTCTTAGAGCAAGGGTAAGTTAAGTCTACTTAAACCACAGTAGTGCCAACCTATTGGATGAGGAAGGTCTGTGCGAGGCAGGAGTTTGGGGGTTGTCATCCATGCTGCCAGGAAACAAGTGGCAAAATTGGCAAGAACATTTCAGATTCCAAAGAAGTGTTGCCGTCTTTTCCTTCAACTTCCTGCTGCCAGGGATGTGTTAAGGGGCAGAATCCATCTCATGGATACTCTGCCCCAACATCTTCAGACTCTTCTCTTGAATTATCTTTAAAGCTTTTCTTCACTGTGTTCATGTTACATAAGTAAAGTCAAGTCATCTTTGTCCATAAATTTTAGATCAGATCACATCCAAAAGTTACTAATAAAGGCAAGCAAAAGAAATTACACAGAGAAATTTTGCTTGCCTTAGAAATTAGATAGAATATTAAATGGCTAGGATTAAGTTCTTGTCTAATTTGTTCACTTCCTGGGAACAATACCAGCACCACATATTTTAGTTGGGTACTTTTTCTCCAAAAGGATCACTTTGAATGGGAATACATCATCTGAATGCAACTACGTTATAAAACTCTTATTAAAACACCTTGATTCTTTGCAATAACAAAGTCACTTCTTTCTTACTCTAATAGTCAGTAATACACAAACTCCACAAATTTAAAAATTATAAACTACTGGCCTATATAACCAAGCGGTCTGAAAGTACTAAATGCAACCATTTATAAGCTTAAATCTTTCTCATCCCTTGCAGGCTGGCTGCATCATGAAATATCATCTAGATGTCACAGCTATAAAAGGTTAGTTGGCTGAATTGCCACACTTTATTTAGCTGGTGTCAAATGCATGTCAATGTTTTACATTCTTGTTCACTAGCACTGAAGGGTCCAACTCCATTTCAAAACTGCAAAATTATATTCTTAAAAAAATCCAACAGGATCTTAGTCATCTCCTTCTATTCTCGTGCAGAAAGTTGCTGTACTGCTTACATTTATGTATCAACATGCCTAAACCGAGGGTTCTCAGACATTTGTTTAAATATTATTCTTGTACATCTGTGAAAGTACTTTTAGACAAGTTAAAATCAATTTTAACTGATACATGCAAATTTTTCCAGTTGAATTAGGTAACAGGATCAGATGCATATGAATAGTGTTTGATGTTTAAATCCAGTTAAACCTATCAGTCTCCTCAAACATATTTGACTTCTTCCTAATGAAGTCATCCCAAACTGTTATTCTAGGTTTCTGAGATAGATGCTACATTGTTCTCATCTATCATGAGACTACTTACAATGGTGCATCATCAGAACATTGAGATGCTTTCTAATCTGTACTCACTGATAAAGCTTTCCAAGTACGTCTACCCCTGTGCTCTCCACTCCAGTATCCATATTTGTGAGATCATCTGTTTTGGGGTCTACATGTGAGTTTTTCAGTCTGGCTTATTTCCCCTAACATAATTGAATTTGTAGACTCAGTAAGTGGATTGCCCCACTGAGCACCAATAGGCCTCACTTGTTCCATGCAAAGGTTGGGTATGAACAAGTATATTGGGAATGTTCATTTCTCTCTTCCTGAGATTGAGCCTTTCCCTGCTTTCAAATTCAACTTGAAAGAATGCAGTTTGGTCCCTAGGTCTCTGTATTGTTGGCTGCATATCATTAAACAGAGCTCTCATAATTGTATATGCTAATTCTTTAGGACAAATCTATTGAACATAGATAGGTAGGTACATAGTTGCATGATAGATAGGTGATAGATTAATTATGGATGAATGATAGAAGAAATAGGTGAATCATTGGTCTCACATTTTGGTTTTATATTGGTTTTTGATACATATATCTAAATGTATTTTATTTACTGTATAATCTTTTGGTATAAAGCTGGAAAAAGCTAACCTATAGCTACCATTCTAGTTTCGTTCAATCTAATAATTTTAAGACATAATTTCACAATGAATGAATGACTCTTTTACTAAATCTTTTGGGATGTAGCATACAGCTGTTTAATTGGGCTTTTTCTTCACTTAAAACCACACCCCAACAGACCCTACCAAGAGTAAGCTCCCAGTGGCTTCTTTCCTTCTCGGCATACTTAGTTGAGTTTCACCATGCAAGGAGCCTGGCTTCCCATAGCTGCCACTACTTAGAGGGTTGTACCTGAAGCCATTCTTTCCCATCCCCACTTTGCTGGATTGTTCTGCCTTTCTTCAGCAGAGACCTGCGGTAGGCAGTAATAATTTCAAGGTACGGAATGTTAGAATCCCCCTCACTCTTTATTGGTCCTTCACCAATATACATTGCACCATCTTTTACTATGCCATTTTGTGCTCAGCTAATGTAGTAACATCCAACAACAAGTATACAGTTAACTTATAGTCCACGAAGATTCAGACATTAAACAGACAAATGAGTAAAATTGCAAATTGAAAAGGTAACATAAAGGGTCTCATATTAGTGTGGGTAGGGAAAATTAGGAAAAAGTTATGTCTAGGAAATTGGGTTATTAAGTCCTCCTACTGGAGGACCAATTTCAATTTCTGATGACTTCATCTTTAACTACCAACTATGTCATTTATTATTTTATTAGTTGATGATCTTTCCATTGTGTCATCTGGTGATCAGTGTTGGAGCTAAAAGCACTTACTCTTCACTTGTTTTGTACTATGGAAACAATAGATTCCATTAATTTATTTAACATTTTCCAGCATCACATACTCTCTAAAGAATTATGATTTTTCTCAAGACTCAGTAAGAACAATGGCTCACAGAAGAAATACATTGTGCCTTATTTCAAATACAACATTGCCTATTTTATTATTGTTTTCACTCACCCTTGTTGACTCTAAAGCCTAATATGAGAAGACACCTTTATCATGAATTATACAGATTAATTCAATACAGCAATATAACCAGCACCTATAACAAGCATTATTAGGACTTTGCAAAATATTGTTATAGAAAGAGCATTTATCTATGAAGAGTCAGTGTGCCTGGTTGTACTTTCTTTTTAAAGCAAGTGAAAAGTTAAAGATAAATAGTTTTGAGGTTTTATTCCTCTCTACAAAGAAATCCAGCCTTTCCTGGCCTAATTGTTGGTCTCTCTGTTCAGATGGTTAAATTCCCCTCCTTTTTCTTCATTTTCCCTGTAAATAAGGTTATATATAGCCATGATCCAAACTCACAACTTTCACAAGAAATTCAATTACAGCATGAGCGATGAGCACTGGCAGGAAATACAACCCTGTAATAAGCCATACTGAAGGCGGAAGATAATCTGACTTCTGTATTATTTAGTCTAGAAAAATATTTAACTGACAGTTAAAATTCAACTAGGGAAAAATTTCAAACCCATCCTTCAACCCACAGTGTGAAAACACAGATTCACCATGGAACAATTTCACTGTGATGTATAATAGAATTTAAAAGAGTACCAACAATGACAAATTTCACACTTCCTTTAATGTTTGGTCCCTAAAGAAGATAGCACAAATCTGTGAGAAAAGAATGAAATTGAGCCAAGGAGCTTGTTATAAGTGATGAAGTCTTTTCTTGAGGTTGTTCCTGTTTCTCAAAAAATAAAACCCTTTCGATGGGATCCAATGCACTGCAGTCCTCGAGCTAACAATTTCCGGTGGAAGTTTCAATCACAGGGGGAGACCGTCACATTCTGTGAGCTCAGAACTAGATCATCTCTGCAACCTTTCTAACTCCTCGGTTTCTGTCCCTCTGGGCAATTTATCACAGGGGCTCGATAAATGAAACAAAGCTGGATGTTGGGTTTTACAGGAATCACAAACCACCTGCAATTAATCATATAGCTGATTTATTCTAAAAAACCATTTGAAGAATTTAAGCTGCCAGTGCTCTGACACACAGGAGGACAAAAATAGGCTTATATTAAAGCCAAAAGTACCTTAACTTAAAGAATCCGAGTGAAAAGATTCTTGGGCAATTGTTTCTCTCACTCTTTAAACCAGAAATAATTACAGGCAACCAATGAGAGCTATGAAGAGAACCAGCCACTCCAGAGGTGAATCCCCTTGTGGGCTGTGAAGTGCACAGTGCAGTCTTGGAATTATATATACACCACGAAGAGAAAGACTCATCAAGTTGTATTTATCTATACCTATATTGATATTTGTGCATGTATACTCACATACATACATATTAGTAGCAGCAACAATTAATGAAAAAGATACTAGCAACTCGAGAGTGGGAAGATGGGAAGGGTCTGATGGACAATAGACAGGAGAATTGGAAGGAATAAAATGAAGTAAATTCTCTTTCCGTTAAAAACATATAGAATATATTTAAAAGACATGTAATTAAATTATTTATTCAGTAGAGATTGAAACATATGTTTCAACACTTCTTTATAGCTGTTGGGAAATAAAGAAAAGGTAAGGAATAAAATCAAAGACAATGAGTATTCATGTCAACCTGTGCTTACATACTCAGAGTCTCCCTACCCCAAAGGAGCCAAGGTGGATGTTATATGGCCCGCTGTAACCCATCATCTCTCTTGAAGTCACATCACAAGAGTGCCTTTCTTCTGGGGTAAAGCTTTGGTTCTCATCTGCAAGCCAAGTCAGTATTTTCAAAACACATTTTAATTCATTCCTGAGTGGTTGCACCTGTGTATTTAAATGATTTAGATATTTTTGAACATAATTTTTCCTCTTAGAAAAAGTTAATCTTGTCCATAATTTCTAAGAACATCTCACTGAAAAAACTTCCCAAGAGTATGTAAGTCTTTTTCTTATAAATGGATAACTATTAATTTTTCTTTTCAGGCAAATCTTTAAACCTTTAAGGACATTGTTTTCCACTTACTAAAATCACTAATCTGACTTAAATCATTTCCAGGGTCTATTTTGACTTTAGTATTCAATCACTCTCTAATCTTACTGTTGGAACTAGTATTTAATCATTTTGAGTATCAGCATGTAATTTAAAGTTCAAACAGCATCTATTTTTAATTAGGTCAGTCATAAGAACAATCCATACCTTCTTTCCAGAAGTGAAAATCTGAACAAGATATCAAGTACATTGACTTTCTTCCTTTGTTTTGCTATTAAGGTTTGAATGAAGTGGCTTCAAAATCAGCGAGAGAGAAGTGGCTTATTTGCCACAGTTGCCCACCGCAGCCACTTTGTCTCCTTGTCTCATGTTTTCTCAGTCTCTAACTTCATATAACCTTGGCTGGATCATAGCTGTGCTGTGTGCCTTCTCATTTATCGACAAATAACACTTTCTCACTATTTTTCTAAAAACTAAAAATGAATAATAATTCTTGCCATCAATTAATTTAACATTTAAAGTAGGAATTTATAAACACACGCCTCTGGTTTATAGCGCCACGATGGTATAGAGGACAAGGGACATTGTTTCCAGATTCTAAGTATAGTTCATTATAGCACAGATTTCTTAAGGAAGGTCTCAAAAAGAAAGTGTCTCTTAGTTGCGCTTAGAAGGAAGATGGCAGTTTTCAATCCAATCAGTAACTGAACATAAAAGGAAAAGGAGAGGCAAATGGGGGTCATGGCACCATGTTTTCCTCTTCTGTGTAAAGGAGATATGTTTTTATATTTGAACTACAGTGGTGGGTGACTAAAAGCCTTGATGGTTCATTCATTATAGAGTAGCCTTATTTGTTCTTTCTTGGCTTCTTACTGCATTTCTAGCATTGTACTAAGCACTGAAAAATAGAGTAATTAAAAATACATCATGTGACTATCCTAAATGGATGGAAATATGGCATGGATTAGATTCAGCAATTTTAAATCTCAAATAAACTCTAAAATACTATGAATAACTCATGTGAAATGTCTGATTCCTAACTGAATTGTATCAAAAGGAGTAAACTATGGTCTATGAAGTCACATGTATGGCTAGTTAATTTTCAATAAAATATCTCTTAAACTTGAATAAATATGATCTGAATAATCAGATGTTATTTCTATGAGCCATGGAGGACCCAAATAAACACCAAGGATGGACCTTAAGCCTTTACTTACTTCTTTTTTATTTTGAATTTATAATGCTGAGGTGGCAGGAAATTTTAAGCATTGGTGAGCTTAGATTCTGCCCACCTGTCTAATTTTCTTTCTGAATACCACTGAGACTATTTCTGGTGGTTTTTTAACTTCATCACAAGAGGTATAGCAGCTAATATTTGCACAGATTTGAATATTTCAGCGAGACGGAATGGATAAAAAGAGTAGTCACAGAGAGAAACTAGGAATTGGAGGAAAACTGGGAGTTAGAGAGGTGGTGTTTCCCAAGGCATAGCATAGCAATTTGCAGTGACACAGTCAGCCCTGAAAACATATATACAAGTAACATTATATACACTGAATAGGTTATATTTAGGAATGCGTGTGTTTATACATATTCTTGCAATGACAATTACTAAAAAAAAAAGTCAAACCACGAATTTGAAGGAACTAAAGGAGGGCTATATGAGAGTGTTTGGGAGGAGGAAAGGGAAGAGGGAAGAGAGAAATGTAACTATAGTCTGTGCCCAAAGCTATTGACAGAAGTTTCTTCTGAAAGAGAGGAACCAGTCTATGCATGAAACAGACAGGAATGTCTTTGACTAACCCCATGTGAAATATTTCAGTTACAGATGATACCCTCCTGTACTTTACACAAGACACATATCAATAACTAAACAGGATGCTTTTCCTAGCTGATCCCGAACACATCTTGATCATTATCATAAACTCAATGCTTTGAAAATTAATCTCAGTCATAATTAATTAATACATTAATTAATATCTATTTGCTATCAGAGATTATACACAAACATGATGTGATCATAAGTTAAACATATTACTGGTGTCCACTTACCTATGCA
This sequence comes from Microtus ochrogaster, assembly GCF_000317375.1. Taxonomy (NCBI): domain Eukaryota; kingdom Metazoa; phylum Chordata; class Mammalia; order Rodentia; family Cricetidae; genus Microtus; species Microtus ochrogaster. The sequence goes on from NW_004949109.1 coordinate 5,517,578, forward strand.
GGGTAAGTAATGAATGAATGATGATCTATGTTTTTTGACCAAGACTTTGAGAAACAAGCCATTTAACCAATAATTATGAAATATTTAGTACCTCTTAGAAAAGGCAATGGTTATCATGTTATGCATGCTATTAAATGTTCCAATAATTTTTAAAAATGTATATCATTGTCTCCCACATAAGGAGGGCCTAGTTCGGTACCTTGGAGGCTCCACAGCTGTTGGTCTAGAGTTCATGAGTTTCCACAAGCTTGGTTCAGCTGTCTCTGTAGATTTCTCTACCATGATCGTGACCTCCCTTGCTCATATATTTCCTCCTCCCTCTCTTCAGTTGGATTTTAGGAGCTTGGCCTGGTGCTTGCTTGTGGATTTCTGAATTTAGTTCTACCAGTTACTGGATGAAGATTCTATGATGATAGTTGGGGTATTCATCAATCTAACTGCAGAAGAGGGCCAGTTGTTCAGCCTTAAATATGGGAGGAAGGGCTTGATTCTGCCCCAACTTAATGTGCCAGAATTTGTTGACTTCCCATGGGAGTCCTTACCTGTTGGGAGGAGTGCATGGGGGGTGGCTGGGAGTGGCTGGGGG
>NW_004949109.1:5518263-5528523 GCF_000317375.1 Microtus ochrogaster
TGTGGTTGGAATGTAAAATGAAATTTTAAAAATGTTAACAAAAATGTGTATTAATGAGCATTTTACGTTCTATGATTGAATGGTAAAAATATGCTTTTCTGTCCTCTTTGCTGTGGGTATGTATAACTGTATCATTTGCCCACGTATGTATGATAATGAGCTTGTCAATGATACAATAGAAAATAGAAAAAATCCTATTCTGCTATAAACTCATGGAAACATTTTTAAGGCAATGGCTTCGTGGCAAGTCAAAAAAACCCGAAAATGTGGTAGCTATGCACAACAACAGAATTATATCGAGTGGTAAAGAAAACTGAAATTAAGAGATTAGCCAGCAAATGAATAGAACTAAAAACGTTATGTTGAGTGAGGTAATGCGGATCCAGAAAGACAATAATCACACGTCCCTCTCTTCTGTGGATCTAAATGTGGAGTGACTACAGAAGCCAGGAAACTAGGAAAGGACTGCTGGGGAGAGAGGAGAGGAAGACGCTAATGATGGGTAGATAGCACACAGGTGATAGAGAGTGAAAGGGGAAATAATGAAGAGAGAGGCTTAGGTAGGGAGAGGGATTGGCAGGTAGGTCAGAAAGGGGGAAGGAAAACCAACACCAAGGATGTTGGAAAAAGCCATATAGAATACTATTTTGTAAACTTTCTAGCTATATTCGTATAAAAGAGTTTAGTAGGAGTTACACAGATAGTAATGCTCCTCCAAGAACCCTTAAGTTGCCAAATAAAAAGTCCAGAGCCAGGTTTAGGATAACGTCTTAAGTGGTGGTAGTAGGTTTTCTGAGAGTTCCTGCAAAGAACTCTAGGCTGTCGTCATTGTGTTTGATTGTTTACCAGAACGTCAGGGGAATCCTCTATTGTTGAATGCTCCAAACATTCTGGTTGAAACAAATGAAGTCATCCAGTTGGCACTGACCCAGAAGCTTCTTCCTTGCTGCCTAGCTTTCATAGTACTGGAAGGTACATCTAGGTTGCTAAAGGGCAGTTTACCCAACTGTGATCCATGTATAATAACAAATAGTGTAGCAAGATATGTCCAAAAGCACAATAGTGTCACGGGAGTAACCAACCACTTCCTTATCAGATTTAAGGTCCTCTCTCCTTAAATCTGCCCAGTACTATAAATCTGACCAGGAACCCATGACTGGTGAACTAGTGGCCCAAGGGATGACTCTACCGCAATTAGTTTGCTAAATGGACATAATGTCAGATAATGCTCTAAATTTCAGTCTCTATAACTACACAGTAGCACTGTTCTCAGATCTTTTCAGAAATATTTTTTTCTGCCATAGATGGTGGTTAAAACAGAAGCTCATAACTTAGCAAACCGCAGAGCATAAGTGTCTGCAGAGTGTCCAGTCATGAATGGAACATTGTATCTAACCCCTTCTCTCTACGGCTCAGGGACCATCACTGCAGTGGATCAGAAAGACTGTGAGAGCCTGGGTCAGTGTGGAATGGGACAATGGGAGAAATGGGTATCAAGTTAGGCTAAGGAGCAGCTTGAGGATCTCAAAGAGGATAGAGAGTGAATGCTATTAATATAAACTGTATGTATGGATTAAATTCTCAAAAAATTACCTTTAAAAATCTACCATCATACACCTCAGAAAAAAAGCAGCGAGAGTTTAACTATGTTGATCATAATTAATTCATTCTCCATTATAAAGACACTCATGGATCAGTGAAGGTGTTAAACACAAAAGAAAGATATGAATTTATGGATATCTAGTCATCATGGGAGACATTTACACACATGCATTCTTTCTGAATGTTTCAAAAGTCAGATAAATAAGCAATATATTTATAATTAACATTGAATTTTGGAACTGTGTGAGTTAAATAGGTCAAATTTAAATGATGCTAACCCACTACTTTCCTATAGTATTGTGCTCATTTTCCTGTAGTGTTTTATTTACTTCCCACAGCACTGAGCTTAAATTATTAACATGATCCAAATGCTGTTGCTGAGCTATAAGTCTGGAGCTTGTCACAAAATAATTTAAAAATATCTGGGAATAATGTTTTAATGTAATATCTCTCTAATTAGCTATATACTACTGATAAGAAGCAAAATGGATATATTTGTAGCCTCAAAAGTCATCAAATGAAAGAAGGAAACATTATATTAAAGATCAAAGTTATTTTGGTTTGAAATATGATTATTGGAACAGAATGGGTGCTTCATGATTAAACTACTTTAAATGTTTTTAAGGCTTCATAATTTCACTTTCTAATTCTGTAAATCTCTTTTGTTTGTGTCTACTGCTGTATGTCTGCACTATACTGTTGACAAACAAAACAGCAAATGAGAAAGTCTAATCAAAAAATACCATATTTGAAGAATCAAAGATACAAATTATAAAAGTATATGTTTCAAAATTTTATTTGAATTTTTACATTTAAAATTTAGTTAGTTAGTAATTAGTCAGTCAGTTAGTTTTTGTTTTTCAAGACATGGTTTCTCAGTAGCTTTGGAGCTTGACCTTGAACTAGCTGTTGTAGACCAGCCTGTCCTCAAACTGGTCAACCTACCTCTGCCTCCTGAGTACTGGGATTAAGAGCATGTGCCACCACCACGGGCACCACGGTGAATTTATTTGCTTTTATATGAACACATATACACGACTGTGCCATGATTTGTGTATTGAGATCAGAGGAAAACTTCTAGGAACTGCTTCTCTCTCCCCACTATGTAGGTTCCAAGAATAGAAATCAGGTCCTCAACTTAGCAATAGGCAACTCAACCAACTGAGATACCTCACAGGTCCAAAATTAGAATTTGGATAGGTAAAGCAAATACTAGGTTAAGCATCACTGAAATAAGAATCTGAAGAAGAAAGTGATGGAGGCACTTGGGAGGCAGAGGCATGTAGATCACTGAGAGTTCTAGTCAAGTCTAGTGTACAAAGTGCATTCCAGAAAATTCAGAGCTATGCAGAAAGACGTTGGGGAGGAAGACAGACAGACAGACAGACACAGACAGACAGACAGACAGACAGACAGACAGATAGACAGACAGTGAATCAGCAGAAAAACAGATGTTAGACCTGAAAATCCACAAATTATGTACAGAGTCAAACCATTTGTAACCTTTCATTTTAGTCTAAATTAATCCTTTAGTATTTCTAACAGCTGTCTATATTATTATACTACTGTTATTTATTGCTTTAAAAGAGAAAAAGGTATTTTATCAGTCTAATATAAAATAATTTATTATTCTAAATCCCTACTCAAGAATTAAGGATTTTACCCTCCGTGATATTCTGGCATTCAATATTATGAGAAAAGCAGCTAAGAATAGTATAATTTTTAAAAAAAATATGTGATATTTAGCACAGTTTTATGGTTCACAGCAAAACTGAAATAGAGAATTTCCATTCACTGTTCACCTGGACACAAGAAGAACTTCTCTCATCACCAACATTCTAGCCTGAACAGTACATTTCGTATAATGGATGGTCCTCCAGTGGCTCATCACAGTCACCCCAAGGCGACAGTGTTCATCAGTGGTCCCTGCTAAAACTGGACCCTCTGTAGCTCTAACAAATGTGTGGTAGAATAATGCATCCACCATTAGGGTGTCATAAAGAACAGACTCACGGCTCTCACGATCTTCCACGTTCTCCCTGTGCATCTCCCTCTCTCCCAAGCCATAACCCCTTCAGAAATTTTTGAACCTCCTTGGTTTTGTTGGATCCAAGATGCCATGTAAGTGAAATCACAGAATGGAGCCTGATTTCTTTTTCCAACTGGAATCTAATATATAATATATATATATAAGATTTTTGTGTGCCTACTGTGCTTTTACTCTAAGAAATTTCTCAGACAATACTGATTATTAGATCTTTTCCTTTTTTTTTCTCCTTACAATTCATTGATCATTTTGACATTCATATCTGTGGTGGTTTTTAAAAAAGATGCCCCCCCCGTAGGAAGTGCAACTATTAGAAGGTATGGCTTTGTTGGAGGAAGTGTGTCACTGGGGGCAGGGGATAAGTTCTCCTATGCTCAATCTATACCCAGTATCACAGTTGCTTCTGCTGCCCGCAGATAAAAATGTAGAACTCAGAGATCCTTCTCCAGGACCGTGTTTTTCTTCACACCACCACTAAACCTCTGAAACTGTAAGCTAGCTCAATTAAATACATTTTCCTTTATGAGTTGTTGTGGTCATGGTGTCTCTTCATAGTAATAGAAATTCTAACTAAGACAATATCAAAGTCTTCTATTTCAATATTTTATCACTACTGCCAACTTTGAACAACCTTTTTGTTCATCCTGAGACATCAATTATTTGGATGTTTTTTCAGCACCTACTTGGTTTTCTATCTGTATCCTTTTCTCTAATCCCTCTCCCTGCATCCTGGATGAATGCCAAACTCATCTGCCACAGTCTAGATTTATTTTCAAAACTTTAAAATGTATTCTTTCACAACTTCACACAGTAATATATTTTATCATATCCACCCCTATTTTCTTCTCTTACCTATCCTCAGTTTCTGTTGATTCTCTTTATTCCCAATAAAAACTTCTCCTACTTTTTTATTTTTTTTATTTTTTGTGACTAACTGAGTTTAAATAGGGTTGGTTTGAAGGATACTGAGAAATGATGATTTACTGGAGCATGGCCATTTTACCAGTGGCTACACCACTGAAGAAAATTAGTATCACTCTCATAGCAACCACTCATGCCAATAGGGGTGCAGCCTCACGAGCCCCTTGTCCATCTAAGATGGAATGTTGAGGGTCACATTTTGTGTAGGTCTTGGTGTAAGAAACTGAAGCTGCTGTGAAGTTAATCTCCTTGAGTAAAGACATGAGACTTTGTTCTTATCAGTATTGGCATTGACATTTTCATCATATTTCTTAACCCTAATTCCTACAGAGGAATATAAATATATCAAGGCAATCCCTGTACATACAGTGAGTTTTGTCCTAGAAAAGAAACTCCAAGTTTATGAAATGTGAACCTGTCATAATGGACACTGGTTATGTTGTTATTGTGTTCAAGAAAGAAACATTAACTTGCTGTACTGAACAACTGAAAAAAAGAAAAAATCTATTGTCCTAGAAAATATGCTTATGTAGCAATGCTATTTAGCATAAAAGAATTTTAATAAGATTTTTGCAAGCAAAGAAGTTACTGGTCTTCTTACAACAAATACAATGCAAAAAATATCATTCCACAGCAGGTACAAGTTACAAATCAGATACAGGTAACAAAGCCTACACAAAGATGACTAAACTGAATTGCAATGTATTCATCTCCCCAACTGTGCAACACTGTCCAGAGGTGAGTGGCTCATGGCTGATTAGGATATATTTTTAATATACATGATATATAGCTCATTGTCATCATCAAAAGCCAAAAAACCTTTCTTTTATTGATCCCCATGGTGGTGTGTATCTGTCACAATACATACTATGTATTAAAGAGAATAGGAAATGGGAAAGGCAGTACCCTAAATGAGAAAGCTTAAAACTTCCTTAAAGTTCTCAGCTTATATCTAGTCACCAAAAAGTATATTATATTATTTATATTATGTTATATTTAAATTGTTGTCATAACTGCAAAGCAGTTTGAGAAAGTAGGCATTTTTAATTTGGATACTTTCTTATTAATTCTTCAAAGTTATTCCTCCCTCTGTAATGGCCTCACTTTATGACCTGGAGAGCTGTGAGGATCCCAGAGATCCTGGATGAATGATCATGCTAATCCCACTTCCTTGGTCTTACCAGCTGGCCTTGATGTTCAGTGCGGCCAAACAAAGCTCACTGCTTTCACTGGCACGGGTAGTGTTAGTACATTCTTCTACCCAAAGTATTTGCAAGGGGGAGAATCATCCAACCTTTCAGAAATACTTTAACAGGGACAAAAAAATTAATGATTTTCAAAGTACAAGTCAATATCAGAAATGGAGTCAGATGCCGCTGTTACAGTTGTGTATTTTATGTCATTTCCATTGCTCAATTTAATCATTGTCTCCTTGAAATAATCTCATAGAGGAGCTACGTTTTTTTCATCTTCTTTGTTATGTCTAGATCTTGACAGGAGAATGGAAATCACACTGTAAACATTCTCTTCTCTACTTGTATTCTTGTCTGTGGCATTAACTAGGTAGGATCCACCATATCAGCAATTCCAGGAGGAAGGAGAGCCTTTTGCCATCACCAGGGTTGTATTTTTGAGCAAGAGTTTTATGTTTGTTTTTACTACACTTGAAAGAAAAAGAATTGGTGCAAATTCCTTCCTTATCTACAATTGTAACATCTCAACAAAAATATCCTGTAATTCGAAGATGACCCAGAAAAGAGACACATCTTTATATACAATGATTTTTCCAGACACATTCCTTGTTATAATTGTTTTAGAACAGAATCTTTGGGGTATGAAAGATAGATATTTGGTTTCACACTCTGGTACTTGTTTGTCTTTTACATTAGACAGGTTATTTAGCTTCTTGGACTGATACACATTATCTGAAACACAAGTGTATTACATGGCCTCTCTCATGTGGTACTAAGTATAAACAAAAGTACATAAGGACTTTTCTAGCCCGTACCTTTAACTATTTGGCCACAACTATATGCCAGCAAATTTTAACAAGGTTTCTGACACCAAATTCCTGCTTAGCAAATGATAACTACAACTCTAGCTCATCCTAAAATAACATGCTAGTGTCTACAACTCTAGCTCATCTTAAAATGACATGCTAGTGTCTACAACTTGCTTCAGAACAAATACACAATATCTACTTCATTCATATACACAGCTCTAATACATATTACTATTATATTGCACCCAAGATTCTTTGAAACAAAGGAATGGATTTAACTGAACTAATCCATTTTAGATTGAAGTATCAACTAATTACTATTTCTCCTCCCTGATAACTAGTTGGGCATGACAGAAGGTGCCAGATGAAAAGCAAAGTTTCAATGTGTAAGTGGGTTGAAAAATATACTTTATCTTAGCCAAAAGACTGAGAAACAATGGATTAAAGTGATGCATAACTGTACACTAGAATCAACACAAGTAGGTGTCCCCCCCTCATACACACACACACACACACACACACACACACACAAAGAGAGAGAGAGAGAGAGAGAGAGAGAGAGAGTTGCATTGTGTATTTACCTTCTACAATAATGAACAAGACACCAAATCAAGCTGATTAAACAAATTCACATAAAAAAGCAAATGAAATCACTCCAGTATAGGCTCTGGCTTAAACATATTTTCATGAATGAGTAAGTAGCCAATTGTGGTGGTGCATGCTGGTAGAGTAAGCTCTCCAGAATAAGTAGCCTCCTCACAGGCAACTTAACGTCTTTCAGATGGTGTCTTTGCACAGCTACTCTCCACAATACACACAACACCATCTTAGAATAGCATTCCCCAACAAACAAGCTTTAAAGGACACAAATTATATACATGTAGGATAAAATCGAGATTTGTTTGTGATTATTCTAGTTGTTATTTTAGAAACCAACATGAAATGCATTTGGCACTCTATTTCTCTCTTCCACTAGTGCTTAACATTTCTTGAATTGCTTCATAGATGTTTAGAGCCAAGACAATCTTCTAGATCAGTAATCGTGTCTTACATGCATAACAAATCCCACGAAGTACCCAGTACAAAGTTACAAAAATAGCATTACTGATGCAATGACTGAAGAAGGAAGCCATAAGCAGGTAAATTCACAATGATGGCAAAATTTCTCCCACCAAGAACAGGTGAGCAAAAAAAAAGCAGCAGGTGCTGGCCATAAACTCTGCCTCAGAAGTGAGCCCAAAAGGTTGCTCTACTTCCCTTACATTAAACTATTTCCAGACCAAAGAGCTTTCTATGCATATGCACATGCTCAACACGCACAGCCTTGCCGCCTGAGGGTGGAATGGAAAAGCTCAGTTCAATATTGACTCAATAATCATTCTACCAAAAAGAAAATAAAGCCACCCAAGTGCACTGAGAATGCCAGAAAAAGATAGGGGGTCGGTGAGAAGTTCAATAAATACAATGATTTCATTCCACTCGCCCATCCAATTCATCTCTCTCTCTTGCTCCAGGTGATTCCACACCGCTGTTTTTTCTCTTGGCTTAGTCATTCTTAATAAGACTTCTGACACTAACAGTCCTGGGGAAACCGTGATGAATACCTATGTTATGCAAGGGCAGAGTGTGGCAGAAAGCAAGCAAAAATACTTTAATATGAACTAGAAAATGTAAAGATAAATAAAGTTTCTTCAGTATGTGGTCAAGAATACTGAAATGATACATGCTGGTCTCAATTCAAAGACATTGTGGTTCTGATTTGACCAGCAGCAGGTCAGACTTTGAATTTCATATAATTTAAATGGTGCCAACATATATTGATACAACTAGTATCAATAATCAAAGTGATCATTTGATAGCACAATCAATGAGAAGTCATTTGCATCTATATTTTGCTTAATTTTTATTTAAGTGCTAAATTATTTTCATTCCACCAAATTGCTATAAAAAGTGACAATTTTTCTTCTAGTACCTTATTCATACTTTCGATCTATAAAAGCTTGGTTAACCTATAGCAGTCTGGTCCCTGTTCTTCATGGTAAGGAATCAAGATAATATTCTTAGCTCATGGCAGGGGAAATTTATAGTATATCACATGGAAATAATTATATAATAATAAAAAAGTGAAAGGCTGAATGAAAATGATTGTGGGCAAACAGCAATAAATGGTGTCATGTGGCCCAAGAGTTACGGGAATAACCAACCACTTTGTGATTCAATTTAAGGCCCACTCAATGAGATGAAACGCATACATGTCACTACAAAAGTGACCTAGATTGGTCATGTGTCTAGGGAGATAGTAATAAAATGACTCCTGATGACATACCACTATAGCCGTAGATCAGTTACTCACTCAGCCCTCATCAGAGTAGCTGCTTGCAATAGATGGCACTTAAAAGAGATTCACAACGGGCTAGGATGCAGAGTCAGAGACTTTGAAGAACTCAATCCTAAATGGAATGTCTTTATCAAAGCCCTCCTCTCAAGGCTCAGGGGTCTGGTCTATGGGAAGAAGTGGGAGAGGTGAAAGATGAATCTAGGGAACTACTGCCTTCCAGACATTCTAGGACTGATTGACATACATAAGAACTCACATGGCCTATGATAGCACAAACAAGACTTACTCAGGTTTTGTTGTCAAAGCAGACAAAATTCCAGCACTGAAGGGTGGAGGTGGATATAAAGTCCCACTCCTAAACAAGAAGCTTTTAGAAATTTGTATCTGCTAGGAAATGGAAAACCAGATTTTTCCAATGGAGTATATTAGGGTATACCAACCTCACTCCAGGGCAGGCCCTCTGCCTAGAAGTTAGCCAGCATAAAATGAACTTCATATTATTTCATGTGGTTTTTGTCTTTTCTTGTTGTTTTTATTTTTGTCATATTGATTTTCTATTTTGTTTGTTTTATTTTGTTGTTGTTTATCCTGTTATTTTTTTATTGAGAAAGAAAACGAGAAAGAACAAGAGTTGAGTGGGAAGAGGATGGGGGGATCTAGGAGGAGTTTGGAGAAAGGAAAGAATATGATCAAAATACATTATGTAAAAATTAAATAAAAATTAAAAATAGAATCATGAAATGGAAAAATGAGGACATTTGTGACTAAACCTAGAATTTTTTTTACAGTACATCATGATTATAAAGAGAATCTTTGCAAATTATGGTAATTGCTGACATCCTCCATCCTGAGTTGTTGATTTCCCCTTCCTTCACATATTTGCCACTGCAGTAAATGTAACTGTCACTGTTTAGAATCTATGGCCATCCTTTATCATTTCTTCTAATCGTTGCATAAATTTCTCTTCATCAACTTTGGACCTTAGTGCACTTTTTCTATGCTCTTCACCCAAGATCTCTTCAGTGTAAGGAATTTGTTAATTTCCTGCATGCACCCGTTTTTACAAATATACCAGAAATGCAGTGAGCTTCTGCTTCCTGGCGCTGAAAGTCAGCATCCTGGAGGGATTAAATAAAGCCTTCTTGTTTATGGGCTTGCAGGGCTGGAAACTGTTGGGTGCTCTCAGCCATAAAAAGATAGTTCTGAATCTGTATGTCAAATTCATATTTTCATAACCTCCTCATTTTCCTTTTCGACTCCCACCAAGAAAGTCACCTAAAAACAAAAACAAAACAAAACAAAACCCTCTACAGCCAGCTTCTTCTCATGCCAGAGATTTTTACTTTCTCT
>NW_004949109.1:5528623-5535681 GCF_000317375.1 Microtus ochrogaster
ACACACACACACACACAGCAAGAAAGAGAGAAAGAGAAATAGATAGACAAACATACAGAGAGACAGAAAGAGAATTCTGCCATGGTATATGGCCTGGTCCTAGGAAAATAACCACAATCCCTCTAGAATTTCACTGTAAAGAAACATACAAAACTGTAATTCTCAAGAGTTTATAACTCAGACTCACATCAGTCTACCTAAGACAGAGTTTTTCCAAAATCTTTTATGTTATCAGAGACAGCAGAAATAGAAAGGACATAGAGATGCTGTGCTTGGAATCAGAATGAAGTTAAAAAAACGTAAAGCTCAGGTTTATAATATGCTCATAATATTTTGATATTATTAAACTATGATACTACAATTATGAATAAATACAGAATTTCTAAAGATTAATCCAACTATGAATATATAATAATCTAACTATATATATTTATGATATATATAATTTGAGACATCAACTTGTTATTTCTTAAGTATATAGCTTTATTATACATTATTAATATTATAAACAACAAATAATCTAATATCATATTTCATATATATATAACCAATTGCTGTCTCAAATTTTAGGAAACTGGAAATGAAATATAGAATCAGATTTTTTTATTTAATTTTTATTTAATTTCCTATTGGTCCAAAGAGATTTCTCTTATGCATAACAAATTACTGCTAGTTCTTATCTTTTGCTTATTGGTAAAACTTATTTAAAATTCCTGAAAAAACGGAGACTAGAAATATATGTAATATTGTATTTTAGAATGTAAGTAAATTATCAACTATTGACTGACTTTCGTCAAATTTTCACTTGAAGAAAAATCAACTTGAAATGCAGATCACTTTAAAAGCTGCCTGACAATTATGTAAAGTGGAGCTAAAACTATGAGTCACACAGAGCAAAGATAGAATATTTTCCTCTCCTCTTGTGATGCATTGAGTTGCACTATAAGATTGTGAAGTAAATAGGTATCTAAAAAATATTCTTAGAGCTTTTCCACAAATGAATAATTACATTCCTCGCTAATGAGGGGAACATTGGAAGATGGAAGGGTTGAGGGGGAAATCACTGGTTGTTTCAGATTCTACCTCAGAGCTCTTTCCTACATAACCTCAGAGACATTTTGAAGGAATGATTAAAGCTGATACCACAAATAAGGATCCACATTTAAGAGTTCTGATCTCCTGCTGGACTCTAAAGCCACTTACGGGGGTTATATTATATAACAGAAGACCCTAAGAACCTAGAACAGTACAGCTAATATACTGCCAAAAGCCAGCGAACCAGGAAGGAGTCAGAGAAAGATGTAATTACTGTGCACAACCATGAGTGATGATAGAGTTTAGGTACCAATGTGGGACAATTGGTAGCATGGAAGATGAGTATTAGTGGCCGAAGAATGGATAAAACATGGGAAAGAGCTGGAAAGAGGAAGAGCTAGGAGATGATGTTTGGAGAAGTTTGGAGAATATGTTTATTTGTAAGAGAGGAAGATGTTGAACAAAGAAATTATTTATTTTTAAAGAAGATAAATGCTAGTCTTTGGGATTAAAGTTTATTCTTTTTGAGAAAAATATTTTAAATCTTCATAAAATCTTTCTCTGTCAGAGTGTTTAGCATGCTGGAAAATTATTACTCATTAATGTTAGTGGTTTAAATTTTATGAAACTGTTGGCTGATATATATATATATATGTACATATATATAACAAATTAACTATAATTGATGAAATGTGTTTGACTAATCTGTTCAAATTATGATTTATATAATCTTAGGAAAAATGTTTGTTTTAGGAAATAACTGTATATTATTCAAGTTTCAACAAGAGAAGCAAGGTCATCAGACAATGAGGGGATTTATATGCATATTTATAATGTCAAATAACCATAGATGCACACACACACACACACACACACACACACACACACACATATATATATATATATGGCCATTTTGGAATATTTGTAAGAATAGAGGATCAATATTAATGGCTGGAACATGTATAAAGATATTCACAGATGAATAAAGAAATTAATTCATAAAATGTTGCTCTTCACAAGAAAAAGATCACAAGATTTTGATTGCTATACAACAAATTACCTCAAAGTATGTAATTAAGAGTTTTGGATGTAGTTTAATTGTAGATCACCCACATGGCATGTGTAAGGTCCCATAATTGATACCTAGCACTAAACACATACACTCCCCTGACACGCAATGGTAAGTTAAAACATCAATAAATACGGGTCAGATATTTAGGAGTGCATATAAACCTGAGAGCTCTGTCTAGGCATGCGTGGTGGGTTTCAGCTAAGAATATTATTCAAATTTGCATCTTTTGAAAGCTTGAATGGAGTTAGAGGACTTGATGGCAAGATAGTTTATCCCCATGGCAGTTAAGGGGTGCTGGTTGTTGGCAGGGGTCTTCATTATGAACGTCTCCGTAGATCTAGTTAGGTACAGCCTGGAGCCTAAGACTCAACTAATTAAAAACTGTAGAAAACATGAGTAACAGAAATCAGGCATCATTAGGGGCCAGACTGAAGGACAACTCACATATCCAGCACAAGTCCCTTGTCATATTCCAGGCTCGTATCAAAGCACAGGAGAAATCTCACAATTGATCTTGATTGCTTATTTTATCTCTGTAAGGTTGTTATGACTTTTTCCCATAATTTAGTCTATTCGTGATTCAATAACCAAATGCCATAAGCGAAGTGGCTTGAATAATAAAAATGTATTTTATTTTTGTATAACTTTTGAGGCTTAAAATATAAAAATAGTTGCCAGGTTTGGCTTTTCATGCTGTCTTCTTGATGTGTCCTTCTGTGGTAGTTCTTGAACTGCATGTGAACATCCTCACCCCCTCATATGGACATCTGTCATATTTCAGTAGAGCATATTTCCCAAACCTCAGCTAGCTTTGTTCACCTTTTAAAGTGTTTTCTCTCAAAATATACTTACTAGGAGTTAGGATTTCATATGATTTTGGGGAAACACAATTTAGGTCATAATAACCTTACATCTGTATCAACATTTCAAAGAGTATATAGGATCAATTCTATATCTCTTTGAGGGATCAGGAATGTCAAATATGTCAAATAATTTGTTAGTATGCCCAAATAAACTAAAGTTTAAAAAAACGTTGCTTCATTATTTATAGAGAAATTATATCTTGTTCTTCAAAATATGTAAATGTCATTCAAGGACTGAAAAAACTCTTTAGCATGGCAATTCCTACTCAAATATTGTATTTTTGATAAACTCTACCTTCTTAATCTTTATGTTAATAGCACTTAATATAGCGTACCCTGTGTATGAAAACTTGATCAATGTCGTCAAAACAGCATAGCCCTGCCCTTAGTATGATAGAGTGATTTGTGTCTTTATATTACTCATCATAGCCCTGTCCCATGTTTAATATAATGATCTACATACATATTGATAACATTTATTAACATAGGCACTCCTAAATATGATATAATTATCTATGTGTTCACAACATTTTTTATTATATTCCTTCCTTATATATGATAAAACTTACTGTTTTTACTGTTCATTTCTTTCAACTGAAATCTAAACTCTATAGGTGTAGAGGATTTTGTCTGTCACTCAGAAAGATTCAATAATAAACATTACCTTATTTCTACAAAAAATGTGGTGATTCATTTATTTACAAAGCTTTAGTTCTATTATCAATACGAATACCATCATTTTCCTGGACAGCTAAGAGAAATGGAGGAAAGGATGCTGAAATCTACAAAAAATAAAAAAATTAAAAAAAACTCTACTCACTCATTTCTCTTCAAGCAATTTCAGAAAAAATTAAAGTTCCAAAGACATTTATGCCAAATTTACTTATGTAACAAATATTTATATATCTGTAATTTCTACATGAATGATTTTTTTGCCCTATGAAGTAATAGAGTCAATAGAAGTATGGGGGAAAGACTATAAAATAAATTTAAATGTTATGCAGCCTATAAAATATTTGCAAAGTTAAATATACAACATGTGTAATTACAGAATTAAAGAAAGTATTCCTGGGGAAAACGGCATATGAAATTGAGGGGGAGATGTTATTCCGACAAATGGAGGTAAAGGAAGACCTTCAGGGCCAGGATTAAGTCAGAAAAACATAGATCCATACATGCCTTGGTAGAATAAAGGCTACCTACACTAATTTGATCAAATCTAGGTCCTATAAGACAGAAAATACAGTTAGAAGGAAGTCTTGGTAGTCCGAAAATGAACTTCATAATTGGGAACATCTCCGGTTAGCAAGATGAGTCATTGAACATTTCCTAGTGAAGGACTAACATTCTCAGTCATCAAGGATCTCAAGGAAGATTCATTTGGCAGCAATGAGCTGATTTTAATTTATGAAAACAATTTTTGAGATAATAATGCCTCATTATGTAAATCAAAATTTTAAACTTGGCTAATCAACTTATCAGAGTAGAAAACTTAGAAGGATAAGATTGTCTCACCGTGTCTGCATGTACAGAAACATCTGCAAATGAATACAATTACTGTTATTTAAAATAGAAATAACTTAGGGAATGTAAGGGTATGTAAAGAGAAACCAAGACCAACCCAGCCACAAAACCCTCAATGTATAATCCATCCTGCCTATGAGCTGTGCTGAGACAACAGTGACACAGAACTTGTGGTAGTGGCCAAACAATGTCTGTTTAACTTTAGGCCCACATCATGATAGGGAACCCATATTCTGTACTGTCTGGATTGTCAGGAACTGGTGAATGGATAGCCCAGAGACCTAGGGAACCTAACAATCATAATTCTCTCTCTCTCTCTCTCTCTCTCTCTCTCTCTCTCTCTCTCTCTCTCTGAAGAGAGAGAGAGAGAGAGAGAGAGAGAGAGAACAAACATGTGTATGTTATGCAGTTAGCATGATGTTTTTGTGGGACTCCTAAAAGTAGGATCAGGTATATTTCTTTTGCCAGCTCTCACAACTCTTCTGCTTCTTGTGTTCCCTTGTCCAGACTCAATATAAGGGCTTTTCCTTGTCCTATTTCATCGTTTTGTTGTGTTTGGTTCTGTGTCTTGGAGGCCTGCTCTTTTCAGAAGGGATGAGGAGTGGATCTGGGGGAGGCAGAAAAAGGGGAGGTCAGAGGAGTAGAGGAAAAGGAAGATGTGGTCTGGATGTATTCTATGTAAGAATCTGTTTTCAATAAAAAATAAAAATCTTTAAAACCTATGATTACAATTAATATGTCATTTAAAATAAATATCAGGAGAAAAAAACGTACTCTAAAATGGCTTATTTTGTGTGTCACTGTTCTCTTATTTGTAATATGAAAGAAACAATATTTAATTCATAAAATTGTTTAAAAGGGTTTGACAGGCATTCATGATTATCATTGATCCTTTTCTTATCCATTTAGTTCTGAACAAATGAATAAACTCTTGAAAATTGCCAGATTCATACCAAGTGACTAGTAAGGATTAGTTAGTATTATTATCATTTTTTTATTCCATGTACATTAATATAGTTGGAAGACAGCAGATAAAACCATTTAAAGTTCTAGTTTATTCTTAACAACTCCACATGGCATAATTTCATTATTTAAATCTTTTAAGAAAGAAAAATTTGAATGTGGTGACATAGTTCAATTCCTCCAAAATATCATAATTTATCTTCCCCTCATTAAGGTAATTTTAGATATGTGCTGATTGCTTACTTGTTTTAGGCCAGCACGGATGTGATTGCCAAGATAATAAGTGAAGGAATTTTTAAGAAAGTAAACAAAAACAGTAGGGTGAGGGAAAAAAAATAAAGATTTTAGTTGGCGAGAAGAAATATTGAGAGAACATTTTCAAAATGATTATATTGATCAGCAAATTAATGTACCATAAAATCTTAATTGTGTGTTTGCTTTGTTCAACATACTAAACTGTGTGCCATGACAAGTATAAATAAATTAAGCAAAAGACCTATTCTAATTTAATATCTAGGAAAAAGGAGTTATTTTCTAATGTTGCATAAGAAATTAGCACAAAATTAGCTTAAAACAACAGAGAGATGTTTTATGTCATAGATTTTGCGAGTGTCTTGGTTTAGCGTAAATAACTCCATGCTCAGAGTGAATGAAGCTGAAATCAAAGTATTCTTGGGTTTCACTGTCAGTGAGAACTCTTTAACTCACACAGGTTGCAACATATTTCGGTAGTTAAGAAACTATGGTTTCTATTCTGTGCTGTGTAGGTGATATAAGGATTCAAGGCTTCAGTCAGGAGCAAGAGGCTTCCCTGAGGATCTAGACAAATGGCCCTCTAGCAACATGGAAGTGTATACCTTGAAGCTGTCAAAGAGAATCTCATGCCTCTAAGAAATCTAATACAGCAATAGTATCTTAGCAATTGCACCATCACCTTGGCCACTTCCTGATTCTCAGCTATTTACATGGGCCCATCCACATCAAAGGCTCTGAAATTATGCTGAGCAAGATTGCCAGGAAAGAAGAATGTTGGAGGTAATCTTAGAATTATGCCCACTATCACACATGTAAATGAGACAAATTTGAAATATGAGACAGTAAAACCTTTAAGTGGAATATGCCAGGGATTAAAGCTACCAGGGGAGAATGAGGGACATTTCAAATAAATTCATGAAGGAAAACTGAAAGGGCCAAAAGATCAAGTCAGATTCGTGTAATGTTTCCCTAAAGCCCTCTGCTTCCTTCAGTCTATCCTGGCTATTTTAAGACTCGTCACATTTTCTGCCTTTCGCAAAACAGGCTAATGAAACTTGAACTCTGTGCTAGTTGGAAAGAATTTTCTCAAATGATAGGCAATATAACATTTGGAGTTTTAAATCCTACTTAAGAACTGAGAACTGCCCACTCTTCATGTAGATCCTCTACCTATGTAAATGCCACCATTATTGACCTTTAGTCTGACTCTAGCCTACTGAGTCCACCATGTCCAATTCATGTTTAATTGTTAATCAGAAACAAGAATCCCTGGATTGTAACTGACTACACATGGTAGTTGAAGTTAATCAATGTAATGACTCTTAATTTACTTTTAAGGAAACAGT
>NW_004949109.1:5548578-5561633 GCF_000317375.1 Microtus ochrogaster
AGGAAATTTCTAAGAATCTTTGGGCTACAGAACTATTCTTTTAAGTGTATAGAGCCTATTACACCAAGAAGAGTAGAGTGGTTGCTTTCTGAGCAAATGTAAAGACAGAGAAAAATGAATCTTTTCCAAAATATGTCCTTTCCCACACATTGTAATCTCCTAAACAGAAGATGGAAACAAAGCAGAGAGAAGCAGAGGTAAGAGTGATCTCTGACTATTGGAAATCCTTAGCATCTCTGATCCCTAACATGAGTGTTACCCTTTTATTTCCACCAGTTTCACTGCAGTCACTGGTAAACTTTCCCCGTTAACCGAAGATAGCCAGTGTAGAGAGTCCTGTGGAATACAAATGGACTGAGCAGGTAGCTGTACAATCTGTAACATTTGGGGTCAATGAACAATCAAATTAGAAACATCACAATACAATAAAACAATGATCTGGGAGGAACCCAGGAGAAAATGTCCTTAGGATAAAGAATGGATGGATGACCTTGACAGGGTGGAGATCAAAAAGTCAAAATTTGAGGCAAGAAAATAAGTTAGGGCTTCATGATACCTTATGATTGGTTGAATTGTGGCAGATACAAGCATATCAACTAAATTTTAATTTGTACCTTAGACTCATTGTTTCTGAGAGAAAAAATTATTACTAATCCATTGACCAAGCTGTCAGTGAAGCTGACACCAAAATCTCACCAAAGAAGCCACACTTATCTAATTTTCACAATTCCTTAAAGAATACTACACCATAGTCTTGTCATATTTTCTTTTGAACTCATTCTCTTCCTGAATGTCCCTTCTTATACGAGATTGGTCATTAAATAAAATCATATAAATGATACAAATATCTCTCTGAATCTTTTCAGGTAGCTCTTCTACCAGACAGTATTTCTGTTGGGGCTTACTTATAGGCCTTTCCTACATGTAAAGCCAAATATAAAGAATTAACTAATAGAGAAACTAAATACCTATAGGTAATATTTTAGATACTTTTTATTGCTATGTTAAGATGTATGACCAAGGCAACTTAAAGGAAAGTGTTTATTGTGCCTACAGTTTTAGAGGGAAAGTCCATTGTTGGGAACAATTAAGTCCTGGCCTTCACCTGCTCTTCCCTGTCTAGAGCCTTCTAATTGAAGTTACTAGAAGCTGTGCCTAGCTTAGAGGATCAGAGGATGGGATTTTCACCTGTTGGCCATTGACTGCAGGGTATTTAAGCCCCCATGGTGCTATTAAAGAGGGCCTTTTGGTACCAGTGATTGAAGGTCTGTGTGTCGGTCTGTCTCTGCCTGTGTATTCTCAACCTCCAGCCCCTTGCCCGAAGCTCGCGAACTGGTTTCTAGCGCACAGAGGGCAGACAGGAGCCGCAGTGGGCGGCAGCCCATGACTATCCTGGTGGGAGCCATGAAAACAGGCTGAGATGGCAATGGGACAGTAGCTAAGAGCTTACATGTTGAGATAACACTGAGACAGAGAGAAACAGAGCTAACTTGGAATGGGGTAGATTTTTGAAACCTCAAAGACTTTCCATGACACACTTCTTCCAAAAAGATCAAACCTTCTAAGTCTTCCCAAATAGCTTAATTAACTGGAGACTAAAATTAATACAAGTAACGGTACCGAGGCTAGTCTCACTCAAACCACCACAAGAAGCTCCATATTTAGTACTTTAACTCTTAACTACAATAACCCCTCTATCACTAGTGTGTTAGTTTAGATTCGTGTTCTAGTTTAAAAAATACATAGAAAAATTGTATTCTATTATTTATACAGAGCACTACTAATTTGGCTACTCCCTACATATTGCATATATGTTTCTAAGTACATATTATTTTTAAAAATATCTCCTAAAATATTATGGATCAACTTATGTTCACAGCAGCAGAGCTAAAAGTACTTATTGGTATGGACATTTATTAACACCAGGTATTTCCAGTTTTACAAATATTGAAAAAGATAATTATATCAAACAGCTCAACAGAATAAAAATTAGTTAACAGAAAATTAACTTAACTATCTGTGTTTGAGGATAGTATGACAGGGTAACCAGAGTTTATAAAGAAAAACCTTGACCACAAATGAATTCTGATACGCTAACTAGTTTTATATAATTGACACAAGCCAGAGTCACTTGGGAAGAGGGACTTCTATTGAGAAAATGTCTCCATGACATTTACTTGTAGGCAAGTCTGTAAAGCATTTTATTGATTAACAATTGATATGTGTAGGCCCAACTCACTGAGGAAAGTACTACCCCTGGCTAGGTGGCCTTGGTTGGTATAAGAAAGCAGACTGAGAAATCCATGAGGAGCAAGTCAATATGTAGCACTCCTCCATGGCCTCTGCATAGTTCTTACTTCCAGGTACCTGCATTCCGTTCCTGACCTAACTTCCCCTAGATAATGGACTACGAGTAATAAGATGAAATAAACCCTTTCCTCCTAATGCTAATTCTGGTCGCAGTGTTTTTTATCATAGCAAGAGAAAACCTAAGATATCCAACAATAAAATATTTGACCCTTAAAAATTCTTTTTATGAAAATCAGTACACTCAAATAGTGAAAGCACTTGTCATTGTAAACCTCACTTAAAACTCCACAGAAGATCATGTACTTAGTAAAGAAGACAATTTAATCTCAATATCGGTATAAAAGAAATTATAGACTTATACAAACTGAAAGACATTCCTTCCTTCTTATAGAGTACAATTTAATGCCACATATGTGTAAGATATCCTTAAGTTGTAGTCAATGGCATCTCAATATAACTATAAGAAAATCATGTAGGGATAGCCCAGCCCACTAGGGGGGCATGTTCGCCTCGGGCTAATGTTTACATATAAATCTGGCGGGCATGAGCCGCACTGCTCTCTTTTTTGTATTTCCTGCTCATCGCTGGATCCCTGGTGTTGTAAGCTATCCCTTCATTAAAATTTGCTGTTTCATATAAAGCTAGCCTGGTTATTATGCTGGTTACAAAATCATGATATGAATATAGGAGATATTCTAAATTTCATAACTTAACGTCAATATTCAAGAATAGCTGTGAAAACATTTCCAAAACAAACCCTTCAAGTTTTACTGAGAAAGCCGAATAACTTAGCATTTCAGTGACATGGGAATAGACAAGTGAATCTACTGAATAGAACCAAAAATTAGGCCCAAATTCATGTGTAAATTTCACGTGTGGTAAAAGCAGCATCACAAACCACAAAGCAGGGGACTTTTAATAAGTGATGCTCATGAAACTAGGTAGCCATCTGGAAAACACAAAATTAGATCCACATCTCACAAAATGTACTCAAAAGGGATTAGTGATAAAAATGTAAAAATTTGAAGCCATATGATTTCTAGAAGGAAACAAAAATTCTTCTTTAAACTATATATAAGTCTTTCTCACAAGAATTCACATCTAAAAACAAAAAAATCAATAGATTAAATGTATGATTTTTATGTTGACAAATTATGTTTATTTCAAAGAATAAACCTGACAACAAAGCAGAAAATATTTGCACAAAATGGAAAGGAATCTTTATAAACAAAACAATAAATAGCCAAACACCTATAGACAGAGGCTGTTTGTTCATTTCCTGGCCACCCAGATCCAAAATAACCATATAGAAACTATATTAGTCACAACACTGCTTGGCCAAATCACTTAAGTATATTGCTAGCTAGCTCTTATATCTTAAATTAACCCATCTGTATAATTGTATATTTTACCAAGAGGCTCATGATTTACCACAAGGTTCTGGTGTCAGTCTCCTGCAGCGGCTACATGTCATCTCCTCAACTCGACCTCCTTTCTCTTCCTCTCTCTACTTGGAATTCCCACCTTGCCCTTTTATGGCCTGAAGTAGGCCCAAAGAAACTTCTTTATTAACCAGTGGAATTCACAGCATACAGAGGAGAATCCCACATCAACAGCTGACAGAAAAACTTGACAGAGCAATAGGAAAAACACATGGACAGTTAATTCTTTATAGATTTAGATGGCCCTCAAATATATGAAAAAAATGTTCAATCACATAACATAAATCTTTACATTACTTACTAAAAATTCACAAAGCTAAAAAACTAGAAAAATATAAAACACATTCTCTCTCTGAGACTATGTGAAATAAACATGTAAATATTATTAGTAGGAAGAAAACTTAGTACACTTTAGTAGAAATTTAGAGGTTAGTTATTGAGTAGGCACTATAAAGGACTATATAGATCTTCCAGGAAAAGGGAAATAGAATATGTACTCATGTATGGAATGTGAGAATCAAATGGGAGAAAGAGAAAGAGGGGAACGGTGGAGAGAATATGGGGAAAAGGACTAAA
Organism: Microtus ochrogaster; assembly: GCF_000317375.1. Taxonomy (NCBI): domain Eukaryota; kingdom Metazoa; phylum Chordata; class Mammalia; order Rodentia; family Cricetidae; genus Microtus; species Microtus ochrogaster. The sequence goes on from NW_004949109.1 coordinate 5,552,907, forward strand.
ATTAACAGCAATTTAAGGGAAAATATGAAAGCCTAATGCATTGGAAGCTTCTGTGTGTGTGTGTGTGTGTGTGTGTGTGTGTGTGTGTGTGTGATCAAAAATAAATATTTGTAAGAAAATACAATGGATAGATGAATAAAAATAGTTTTTTGAAGTAATAAATAGCTAAGTTAAACTCAGAAAGAATGTGTAAAATAAATATCACCAATATTCAGATATCAAATATAATCTCTGATCTTATGATTTCCAAGGATTGCCAAAACCCACAAGCAAAATTAGTAATAAATAAACTGCAAAATCTCTAAACACTTCTTCCAAGACACTCAAATACTTCAATTATTTAAAGCAAAAATGTAGGTTTTCAGTAAAATAATTTAGGTATCAACAAAGGGGTAATATAGAAATGGCTACTTGCAGGGAGCCGGACAAGATCGCCATTACAAGATGGCACCGACATCCTGTCTTGTTGGAAATAAACAACTCCATATTTGGCTATGCCTTTGGGAGCTGCATGTCCCCCGCTTCCCGCATGCGCAGTTGATAAGGGTCCTTGGGCCTATCCCTATGCAGTCTGGTATCAGCTAATGGTGGCAGCCAATCACAGGGCGACCCGTGTGCCAATTCCCTATATAAGCAGCTGCTTTAATGCTCTCAGGCCCCCTCACTTTCTGCTCTCCTTCAACCAAGGAAGCGTGATCTGAGAAGAATCCTCAGATCAACCATTAAAGCATGATATGAGAAGAATCCTTGTGTGGTGGTTGTTCTTTCTCGCTGGTCGAGAAGTCCGCCGCAGCTACTGACATTCTGAACCCCTGAACATTAAAAAATTACACATGCATACTATTTTGCTGTGATTCTTGACAAAATGCATCCTCTCTTCCACTTGTCAGAATGCTGCCAATTGAGGGACATTTTCCTAAATGACAGCACTCTTTAATATATTATAAACCATGAAAAAGTAAGAAAGACTGAGAAACTAAAAATAAAATGTCAATTAAAGAAATATAAAACTAGATGTACTGTGCAATGCAACAGAAAGGGGATGTGTAGGAGAAGCTGATGGAATATAAATAAAGTCTATAGTTCAGTTAGCATTTATGCCAAAACTCTTACATCTTAATTTAACCCATGTATATTAATCTGTGTATCACCACATGGCTGTGGCTTAACGGGTAAAGGTCTGTCCTACATCTGTGTCTGGTGGGGCTACATGGCTTCTCCTGACTCTGCCTTCTTTCTTCCAGCATTCATTCTAGCTTTCCCAGCCTACTTCTGCTCTGCTCTGCCATAACCTCAAAGCAGTTCTTTATTAATCAATGGTAATCACAGCATACAAAGGGGACTCTCACATCACGTCCCTTTTTCTGTATAAATAAAAAGGAAGGTTTTAACTTTAACATAGTAAAATTACATATAACAAAACAGTTATCAAGCAAGAATGGCAGAGGTCCATTCATTGTCTCTGAGAGCCATTCTCTCTACCTGACATCCAGGCTCATGTGGCAACTGGTCTGTCCTACCACTAAGCAAGTTGTAACACTCTGGTCACAAACTCCATTTAAATGCTCCATAGCTGGACCTTGTCAGAGTTTGTGCTGGCAGTACAGCCCAGGAAGCTGCCATTTCAAACCACGCATTTTTTTTCTGCTACCAATAAATCAGGAAGACCTCTTTTAAAGACGCCACGGCCTTATGCCGTGCTTAACTCTGTTCTTTTGTGTCTAGAATTTCTTTTTAAGTTTTCTCGGGTTTTACATGGATATAGTTGACCATGCTAAAACACCAGTTTGTTGTAAAGAGGGTACTTGTTTGTTCCCAGCTGCTCAGCACCAAAATAACCACACAGGGTAAAGTTCTGTCTTGCTACTGCCTTCCACTCACATATTCACCTGTCAACATATGAATACATACAGTTAGCACTCACAGCAGGGGAGTTCAGAGTAGCCAGCTCTCAGGTCCATGAAATGGGGGCAGGTAACACAAAGGAATAGTCTAAAGTGTACATGAAAATGCTCCCAATGTTCCTCATACATTTCTTTCTTTTCTGCGTAATTAGAATGTGAGCTTCAATGCCAAATACTTTGTTTCTTAACTTAGGATTTTTAGCTCCCTTCTTCACATCTGTATAAGTAAATACATCAACATGACAGTGGTTTTCAAAAAGCCTAATTTAGAATAAAAACATAAACTATAAACAGGCTTCCTCTGAATTTCATAATTTTAAAAAGTAATATTTATCAGTCAAGGCCCTGTGTAATATCTATGTGGGTGTGTTTCTGTGCTGGGATCACCCTGAAGACAGAAAGAGGCAGGAAGCAGTTGGTAATCACCACAGGTAAGAAAGTTGCCTGTTGAGAAAGCTCCCTAGGGAAGATTTTGCTCAAGGGGTTCACATGGTTCGATGTAGCCTAATGAGGATTAATCTAAAGGAATAATTTCCTTGACCTAATTCTCCTAGATCTTCTGGTAAGTACCTGTGGAGTAGCCTCTCACTTTGGCTGGATCCACCAGGATATTAGCAACAAATGTTGGCTCACAATCAGTTCCAACAGCTCATGCACATGGAGCAGAAAGTAGCCTGAAAACGACAGACATTCCAGACTCAGAAAAACAGAGTAACACCTGTTCTCTACAGCCACACTGCTTCCCAAAGGAGCAGGTATCCTCACCATAGAAGTTCATCTGTTTCCAGCCACTGTTTCTTATCAGTCAAGGGACACAAGTGAGTGCCAGGGTAATTATCCAAGTGTGACCCAAACTATGGCTTGTCCTCAAAGAAGAAGAAAATGCAAAGCATTCCTCCAGATTTTATTCTGATAAGATATTGGATTTAACTAAGCTTTTAGAAGTATTTTTATGTCCATCTACTGAACAACACAAAACGAACCCAATGGCATTTTAGGAGATTCTTTGTCTCATGATGTTTAGTAAGGGCATTTGTTCATTCGTTATTTATTTTGTGTATATATTATGGCTTTTAGTTTTGCATTTTTATGACATTTCTGTGTGTATGAACATATGTATCTCAACATCTAAATACGTTTCTAATGTATTTTCTTTGGCTCTTTTTCTTCTATTTTTGGTTAATCTGTTTGTTTGTCCTAATCTGATTTGTTTTTTCTGTTTTATTTTATTTTATTATTATCATTCTTTAGATGTTCATTGTTTTTTAATCAGATAGACTAAGACTGTAAAATTAGATGGGAGTGACTTCTTGGAGGAGTTGGGGAGAAAAAAAACTGTAATCAGAATATATTGCATGAAAAAAATCTATTCTCAATAAAAGTCAACAAAAATATTTTTATTAATTCCTTGAAAATTTCATATATTCTATTCTAATCATATTTACCCTCCCCAGGTCCTCTCACATTTATGGTCCCTTCTCTACTGACTCAACTTTGTGTCCTCAGGGTTTCAAAATTTCAGTGCAATTTGTGTTACTCGTTTCACTGAACCAGAGATATAACTGTATTACATTAAATGCTGAAGTATCTAAATACACATGCATGCATGCACGTGCACATACACACACACACACACACACACACACACACACTTTCTGCCATCACACCGCCAATATCTACAAAAGTCCTTTAGTTATAGTCTTCAAGGGCCACTAGCTGAGAATGCATATTTTGTTATTGTAAATCACAAGACATCTTTTAAATCAATCTCGAGTCGCTCTTAATTAGAGGTCAAGATGCTTTTTTTCCCATTTCAATCTATATCTAGTCATGTTTTTTTTTCAACAAAGCCAACAAAAGTATGAAATTTCAATATCAATGAATTAAATTTTAAAATACCAAAATATCAGGCCCCAAGGTTGAATGTATTTCTCCCCCCATTAGAGTACCATAAATTAAAGTTCAAAAATTAAATCTGCTTTTGAGTTAATGTCTAAAACCAACAAATATTCTTATAAAAATTTGAAATTATAAAAATGTGGCAATTCAAAATTATTCCTCTTAAACATGTTATTTTAATAATAATCACATTTTAGAAGAATTCTTAGTGTTCTTCAAGAAACAGTGGCCTGAACTGACTCTCATCGATATGTGTATTATTTACACAATAAGATCAGGTCTTAATTATAGTGCTTTTCTATCAGACCTTCAGGATTCCAAGAGTCTAAGTATACATAAGTATTACCAGGGCACTGAACTCTGCTCACCACACTGAAAATATTCCTCATCAGTAAAAGACATTATCTTGGCATTATGTCCAGAAGAATACAGTATTGTTGCTAGATTATCACAGAGACATTGGCTTTCAATGGAGCAGGTCAACTGAGAATAATCCTGGCTTCAGTTCCTGGGATGCCAATCAATCTGTATCCTTTCTTTAGACTCTGTAATTGTGCTTTTAAAGCCAACTAGAAGTCTCTTAGCAAGAGGTAAATTTCAGTACGATAAATTAAACCTGAGCGGTGAAGACATTCATGTACACAGTTATTCTCAGAGCTTGAAACTGAAGACATCACAAATGGTTTGTAGACATTTGTCAACATAGTGAGCCCACTGTGGCTCTAATTTGAGAAACTGGTATTCCATACACAGTACACTTCCGAATGTCTTAATTTAAATAAGCCCTTTGCATGTTGTGAGTGGAGTATAGACTTTATCTGGTGACTTCATTTTCAAACTCAAATTATTTCTACTTGGTGGTGCTGTTTCTATTGTATGTTGGCAAGGGTCTGCTGCAGACCTGGGAACCCTGCATTCTGAGGATGGTCTCATACTTGACTATAACTAAAAAACTTCAAACCAACCTGAGGCAGTTTCTGAACTTTGCAGCAGTGGCAGCTCGAGTATGCAGATGATTGACTTATTTCCTTCCATGGAAGATAATCCCATTCTTCTTTTCTTGACTTTCAGTTGACATCTGACAGATTATTTGGGCTCTATGAGTCAATACAAAAGTCCATCTTCCTCTGTTTCTATTTTTGCTTCTTACATGGCATAGCAATGTACCAGAGAACTGCTCACCCAGAAATACCTAGAAAGGACATGTTGAAGAAACATATTACTGTGTAACTTGTATTTATGATAGGTTTTAGCCTATTGAATCTAATAGTCTGATCAGTCTCAGCTCTTATTTTTTTATAATTCAAAGAGATAGAATATAGCTACAATGAGGAATAAGAAGTCACCTTCATGTATAATGCATACTAAGTAGACAGATATACAACTGAAAAGCAAGTGATGATCTTCAAAACTCAAGCAATTTTCTAATTTCAGAGCAGACCAAAAAGTAATTTACCAGTACAAAGTATAATCTATGCAGAAAATGAAACAGTTGTAAGAGAATGTTAACAGGACTGTCTCAAAACAATTACAAAATAATCACTGCCAACTGTTCAAGATGTTCAGTGTGATCTAAGCAGGAGTTGTATGAGAAAAAAGATGTGTCATTCCAGACACACAAAACCAAAAAGAGAAAAAAGACAGACACTTTAAAGACAAAACAATCTCTTGAACTCATGAGCAATGGAAAACACACAGCCACTAAGAAGTACTTGTTAAGAGACAGCTGTTGTATTTGTTATTTGCACATTGTTATGACTATAACACCTGAAAGAAACAAAATAAAGGTGTGTGTTAGCTCATAGTTTGAAAGAGTTTTAGTTCATCATTGTCTTAATTAGGGTTTCTATTGCTGTGATGAAACACCATGCCCAAAAAGCAAGTTGGGCACTCCTTCACGATAAAGGTCTTGGAGAGATCAGGGATACAAGGAACATATCTAAACATAATAAAGCAATATACAACAAGCTGACAGCCCAACATAAAATTAAATGAAGAGGAACTCAAAACAATTCCACTGAAAACAGGAAAAAGACAAGGTTGTCCACTCCTTCCAGAACTATTCAACATAGTTTTTGAAGTTCAGGCTTGAGCAAAAAGACAACAAAAGATCAAGGGGATTCAAATTAGAAAGGAAGATGTCAAACTTTCACTATTGCAGATAATATACATAAGTGCCCAAAAAATTATTAGGGAGGTCCTACAGCTAATAAATAACTTCAGTAATATGGCAAAATACAAGACGGTTCAAAAAAATCAGTAGCCGTCCTATATAAAAATGACAAACACAAGAGAAAGATCATAGAAACATCATCCTTCACAATGGCCACAAATAACATAAAATATCTTGGTGTAACACTAACCAAAGAAGTGAAAGACCTGTTAAACAAAAACTTTAAGTCTTCAAAGAAAGAAATTGAAGAAGATATCATAAAATGGAAAGATCTCCAATGCTCTTGGATAGGTAGGATCAATATAATAAATTTTGGCAATCCTACCAAAAGCAACCTACAGATTCAATGCAATCCCTATCAAAATCCCAACACAATTCTATTCTTCATGGACCTTGAAAGAACAATAATCACCTTCATATGGAAATACAAAAAAACTAGGATAGCCAAAACAATTCTGTACAATAAAGGAATTTTCGGAGGCATTACCATCCCTGACATCAAGCTCTATTATAGAGCTACAGTAATGAAAACAGCTTGCTATTGGCATAAAAACAGACAAATTGATCAAGGAAATCCAATTGAAGACCAGAAAATCAATCCACACACTTAGGAATACCTGATGTTTGACAAAGAAGCTAAAATTATACAATGGAAAAAAAGTCTTCAGCAAATGGTGCTGGCATAACTGGATGTCAACATGTAAAAGAATGCAATAGATCCATACCTGTGCCTATGTACACAAAATTCAAACCCAAATGGATTAAAGACCTCAATATAAATCTGACCACACTGACGCTGATGGAAGAGAAAGTGGGAAATAGCCTTCAATCCATGGGCACAGGAAAACATTCCTAAAACCCTAGTAGCACAGACACTGAGAGCAACAATAAATAAATGGGCCTTCTGAAACTGAGAAGCTTCTGTAAAACAAAGGACACAGTCAATAAGACAAAAAGACAGCCTAGTGAATGGAAAAAGATCTTCGCCAACCAGACATAAGACAAAAATCTGACCTCCAAAATATATAAAGAACTCAAAAACTAGACATTAAAACTCTAATTAACCCAATTTAAAAATGGGGTACAGAACTAAACAGAAAAATCTCAACAGAAGAATCTAAAATGGCTGACAGACAAAGACACATAGCAGACAATGAGGACTACTGAGAACTCAAGAACAATGGCATTGGGTTTCTGATCCTACTGCACGTACTGGCTTTGTAGGAGCCTAGGCAGTTTGGATGCTCAACTTACTAGACCTGGATGGAGGTGGGGGTTCCTTGGACTTCCCACAGGTCAGGGAACCCTAAGTGCTCTTCGGGCTGAGGAGGGAGGGGGACTTGTTTGGGGGAGGGGGAGGGAAATGGGAGGCGGTGGCGGGGAAGAGACGGAAATCTTTAATAAATAAATTAAAAAAAACAAAAAAAATAAAAATAAAAAACTTTTAAAAGCTAAAAAAAAAGAAAATCTTTAACATCTTTAGCTATCAGGAAAATGAAAATCAAACAACTCTTAAATTCTATCTTACGCCAGTCATAATGGCTAAGATCAAAAACACCAATGATAGCTTATGCTGGAAAGGATGTGGAGGAAGAAGAACACTCCTCCATTGCTGGTGGGGATGCAACCATGTACAATAACTCTGGAAATCAGCATGGCAGGTTTCTCAGAAAACTGGGAATCAACCTACCTCAGAACCCAGCAATACTACTCTTGGGCATATACCCAAAGGATGCTCAATCATACTACAAGGACATCTGTTCAACTATGTTCATAGCAGCATTATTTGTAACAGTCAGAACCTGGAAACAACGTAGATGCCCCTCAACCAAAGAATGGATAAAGAAAATGTGGTACATTTACACAATGAAGTAATACTCAGAGGTAAAAGGACAATGAATGACATCTTGAAATTTGCATGCAGATGGATAGAACTAGAAAAAAGCATCCGGAGTGAGAACTCATAAGTGGATACTAGCTATAAAGCGAAGGATAACAAACCTATAGTCCACAATTCTAGAGAAGCTAAGTAATAGGTGAACCCTAAGAGAAACATATATAAATCCACCTGAGAAGGGAAAATAGAGAAGATCTCCTGACAAAATTGGGAACATGGAATGATTGGAGAAGGGAGGGCAGAAGGGAAATGGGAGAAGAAGTTGAGGGAATGGTATAGTTAAGATAGAGGGACATTGAGGGAGAGCAAGGAAAGAGATATTTTGATTGAGGGAGCCATTGTGGAGCTGGCAAGAAACCTGGCACTAGAGAAATTCCCACAAGGATGACCCCAGCTAAGACCCTAAGCAATAGTGGAGAGGGTGCCTGAGCTGGCCTTGTCCTGCAGTCAGATTAATGAATATCTTAAATGTCACCATAGAATCTACATCAGCAACTGATGGAAAAAAGGGCAGAGACCTGCAGTGGAGCACTGGGCTGAGCTCCCAAAGTTCAGTTTAAGAGTGGGAGGAGTGAGAAGATGAGCAAAGATGTCAAAACCATATGTACACACACTTAAACAGTTTACCTGAGCTAATGGGAGTTTACCAACTTTAGCCAGACAGGGAAGGAATCAGCATAGGGCAAACTTGATTCTCTGAGTGTGGGTGACAGTTGCGTGGCTGGGGCAGACTGTGGGGCCACTGGCAGTGGCACCAGGATTTATCCCTATTGTTTTTAGTGGCTTTTTTGGAACCCATTCTCTTTGGATGGATACCTTACTCAGCCTAGATATAGTAGAGAGGGCCTTGGACC